>NW_027472886.1:0-188018 GCF_030347505.1 Rhynchophorus ferrugineus
TGTAATTAGCATGCCGAATATCACTTGGAATGTGAATTGGGACGAAATCGCCAATAGATAAGACCATTTTACAATTTGGGCCCAAGTTAGAAGCAGAGCCTAAGGTGTAAATTATCGATAGTCCATATCTCGGAAACTATAAGAGATAATGCAATTTGGCAACCGGCAATGTAATTAGCATGCCGAATATTACTTGGAATGTGAATTGGAACGAAATCGCCAATAGATAAGACCATTTTACAATTTGGGCCCAAGTTAGAAGCAGAGCCTAAGGTGTAAATTATTGATAGTCCATATCTCGGAAACTATAAGAGATAATGCAATTTCGCAACCGGCAATGTAATTAGCATGCCGAATATCACTTGGAATGTGAATTGGGACGAAATCGCCAATAGATAAGACCATTTTACAATTTGGGCCCAAGTTAGAAGCAGAGCCTAAGGTGTAAATTATCGATAGTCCATATCTCGGAAACTATAAGAGATAATGCAATTTGGCAACCGGCAATGTAATTAGCATGCCGAATATTACTTGGAATGTGAATTGGAACGAAATCGCCAATAGATAAGACCATTTTACAATTTGGGCCCAAGTTAGAAGCAGAGCCTAAGGTGTAAATTATCGATAGTCCATATCTCGGAAACTATAAGAGATAATGCAATTTGGCAACCGGCAATGTAATTAGCATGCCGAATATTAATTGGAATGTGAATTGGAACGAAATCGCCAATAGGTAAGACCATTTTACAATTTGGGCCCAAGTTAGAAGCAGAGCCTAAGGTGTAAATTATCGATAGTCCATATCTCGGAAACTATAAGAGATAATTCAATTTGGCAACCGGCAATGTAATTAGCATGCCGAATATTACTTGGAATGTGAATTGGAACGAAATCGCCAATAGATAAGACCATTTTACAATTTGGGCCCAAGTTAGAAGCAGAGCCTAAGGTGTAAATTATCGATAGCCCATATCTCGGAAACTATAAGAGATAATGCAATTTGGCAACCGGCAATGTAATTAGCATGACGAATATTACTTGGAATGTGAATTGGAACGAAATCGCCAATAGATAAGACCATTTTACAATTTGGGCCCAAGTTAGAAGCAGAGCCTAAGGTGTAAATTATCGATAGTCCATAACTCGGAAACTATAAGAGATAATGCAATTTGGCAACCGGCAATGTAATTAGCATGCCGAATATTACTTGGAATGTGAATTGGAACGAAATCGCCAATAGATAAGACCATTTTACAATTTGGGCCCAAGTTAGAAGCAGAGCCTAAGGTGTAAATTATCGATAGTCCATATCTCGGAAACTATAAGAGTTAATGCAATTTGGCAACCGGCAATGTAATTAGCATGCCGAATATTACTTGGAATGTGAATTGGAACGAAATCGCCAATAGATAAGACCATTTTACAATTTGGGCCCAAGTTAGAAGCAGAGCCTAAGGTGTAAATTATCGATAGTCCATATCTCTGAAACTATAAGAGATAATGCAATTTCGCAACCGGCAATGTAATTAGCATGCCGAATATTACTTGGAATGTGAATTGGGACGAAATCGCCAATAGATAAGGCCATTTTACAATTTGGGCCCAAGTTAGAAGCAGAGCCTAAGGTGTAAATTATCGATAGTCCATATCTCGGAAACTATAAGAGATAATGCAATTTGGCAACCGGCAATGTAATTAGCATGCCGAATATTACTTGGAATGTCAATTGGAACGAAATCGCCAATAGATAAGACCATTTTACAATTTGGGCCCAAGTTAGAAGCAGAGCCTAAGGTGTAAATTATCGATAGTCCATATCTCGGAAACTATAAGAGATAATGCAATTTCGCAACCGGCAATGTAATTAGCATGCCGAATATTACTTGGAATGTGAATTGGAACGAAATCGCCAATAGATAAGACCATTTTACAATTTGGGCCCAAGTTAGAAGCAGAGCCTAAGGTGTAAATTATTGATAGTCCATATCTCGGAAACTATAAGAGATAATGCAATTTCGCAACCGGCAATGTAATTAGCATGCCGAATATCACTTGGAATGTGAATTGGGACGAAATCGCCAATAGATAAGACCATTTTACAATTTGGGCCCAAGTTAGAAGCAGAGCCTAAGGTGTAAATTATCGATAGTCCATATCTCGGAAACTATAAGAGATAATGCAATTTGGCAACCGGCAATGTAATTAGCATGCCGAATATTACTTGGAATGTGAATTGGAACGAAATCGCCAATAGATAAGACCATTTTACAATTTGGGCCCAAGTTAGAAGCAGAGCCTAAGGTGTAAATTATTGATAGTCCATATCTCGGAAACTATAAGAGATAATGCAATTTCGCAACCGGCAATGTAATTAGCATGCCGAATATCACTTGGAATGTGAATTGGGACGAAATCGCCAATAGATAAGACCATTTTACAATTTGGGCCCAAGTTAGAAGCAGAGCCTAAGGTGTAAATTATCGATAGTCCATATCTCGGAAACTATAAGAGATAATGCAATTTGGCAACCTGCAATGTAATTAGCATGCCGAATATTACTTGGAATGTGAATTGGAACGAAATCGCCAATAGATAAGACCATTTTACAATTTGGGCCCAAGTTAGAAGCAGAGCCTAAGGTGTAAATTATCGATAGACCATATCTCGGAAACTATAAGAGATAATGCAATTTGGCAACCGGCAATGTAATTAGCATGCCGAATATTACTTGGAATGTGAATTGGAACGAAATCGCCAATAGGTAAGACCATTTTACAATTTGGGCCCAAGTTAGAAGCAGAGCCTAAGGTGTAAATTATCGATAGTCCATATCTCGGAAACTATAAGAGATAATTCAATTTGGCAACCGGCAATGTAATTAGCATGCCGAATATTACTTGGAATGTGAATTGGAACGAAATCGCCAATAGATAAGGCCATTTTACAATTTGGGCCCAAGTTAGAAGCAGAGCCTAAGGTGTAAATTATCGATAGCCCATATCTCGGAAACTATAAGAGATAATGAAATTTGGCAACCGGCAATGTAATTAGCATGCCGAATATTACTTGGAATGTGAATTGGAACGAAATCGCCAATAGATAAGACCATTTTACAATTTGGGCCCAAGTTAGAAGCAGAGCCTAAGGTGTAAATTATCGATAGTCCATAACTCGGAAACTATAAGAGATAATGCAATTTGGCAACCGGCAATGTAATTAGCATGCCGAATATTACTTGGAATGTGAATTGGAACGAAATCGCCAATAGATAAGGCCATTTTACAATTTGGGCCCAAGTTAGAAGCAGAGCCTATGGTGTAAATTATCGATAGTCCATATCTCGGAAACTATAAGAGATAATGCAATTTGGCAACCGGCAATGTTATTAGCATGCCGAATATTACTTGGATTGTGAATTGGAACGAAATCGCCAATAGATAAGACCATTTTACAATTTGGGCCCAAGTTAGAAGCAGAGCCTAAGGTGTAAATTATCGATAGTCCATATCTCGGAAACTATAAGAGTTAATGCAATTTGGCAACCGGCAATGTAATTAGCATGCCGAATATTACTTGGAATGTGAATTGGAACGAAATCGACAATTAAGACCATTTTACAATTTGGGCCCAAGTTAGAAGCAGAGCCTAAGGTGTAAATTATCGATAGTCCATATCTCTGAAACTATAAGAGATAATGCAATTTCGCAACCGGCAATGTAATTAGCATGCCGAATATTACTTGGAATGTGAATTGGGACGAAATCGCCAATAGATAAGGCCATTTTACAATTTGGGCCCAAGTTAGAAGCAGAGCCTAAGGTGTAAATTATCGATAGTCCATATCTCGGAAACTATAAGAGATAATGCAATTTGGCAACCGGCAATGTAATTAGCATGCCGAATATTACTTGGAATGTGTATTGGAACGAAATCGCCAATAGATAAGACCATTTTACAATTTGGGCCCAAGTTAGAAGCAGAGCCTAAGGTGTAAATTATCGATAGTCCATATCTCGGAAACTATAAGAGATAATGCAATTTGGCAACCGGCAATGTAATTAGCATGCCGAATATTACTTGGAATGTGAATTGGAACGAAATCGCCAATAGATAAGACCATTTTACAATTTGGGCCCAAGTTAGAAGCAGAGCCTAAGGTGTAAATTATCGATAGTCCATATCTCGGAAACTATAAGAGATAATGCAATTTGGCAACCGGCAATGTAATTAGCATGCCGAATATTAATTGGAATGTGAATTGGAACGAAATCGCCAATAGATAAGACCATTTTACAATTTGGGCCCAAGTTAGAAGCAGAGCCTAAGGTGTAAATTATCGATAGTCCATATCTCGGAAACTATAAGAGATAATGCAATTTGGCAACCGGCAATGTAATTAGCATGCCGAATATTACTTGGAATGTGAATTGGAACGAAATCGCCAATAGGTAAGACCATTTTACAATTTGGGCCCAAGTTAGAAGCAGAGCCTATGGTGTAAATTATCGATAGTCCATATCTCGGAAACTATAAGAGATAATGCAATTTGGCAACCGGCAATGTAATTAGCATGCCCAATATTACTTGGAATGTGAATTGGAACGAAATCGCCAATAGATAAGACCATTTTACAATTTGGGCCCAAGTTAGAAGCAGAGCTTAAGGTGTAAATTATCGATAGTCCATATCTCGGAAACTATAAGAGATAATTCAATTTGGCAACCGGCAATGTAATTAGCATGCCGAATATTACTTGGAATGTGAATTGGAACGAAATCGCCAATAGATAAGACCATTTTACAATTTGGGCCCAAGTTAGAAGCAGAGCCTAAGGTGTAAATTATCGATAGTCCATATCTCGGAAACTATAAGAGATAATGCAATTTGGCAACCGGCAATGTAATTAGCATGCCGAATATTACTTGGAATGTGAATTGGAACGGAATCGCCAATAGGTAAGACCATTTTACAATTTGGGCCCAAGTTAGAAGCAGAGCCTAAGGTGTAAATTATCGATAGTCCATATCTCGGAAACTATAAGAGATAATGCAATTTGGCAACCGGCAATGTAATTAGCATGCCGAATATTACTTGGAATGTGAATTGGAACGAAATCGCCAATAGATAAGACCATTTTACAATTTGGGCCCAAGTTAGAAGCAGAGCCTAAGGTGTAAATTATCGATAGTCCATATCTCGGAAACTATAAGAGATAATGCAATTTCGCAAGCGGCAATGTAATTAGCATGCCGAATATTACTTGGAGTGTGAATTGGAACGAAATCGCCAATAGATAAGACCATTTTACAATTTGGGCCCAAGTTAGAAGCAGAGCCTAAGGTGTAAATTATCGATAGTCCATATCTCGGAAACTATAAGAGATAATGCAATTTGGCAACCGGCAATGTAATTAGCATGCCGAATATTACTTGGAATGTGAATTGGAACGAAATCGCCAATAGATAAGACCATTTTACAATTTGGGCCCAAGTTAGAAGCAGAGCCTAAGGTGTAAATTATCGATAGTCCATATCTCGGAAACTATAAGAGATAATGCAATTTGGCAACCGGCAATGTAATTAGCATGCCGAATATCACTTGGAATGTGAATTGGGACGAAATCGCCAATAGATAAGACCATTTTACAATTTGGGCCCAAGTTAGAAGCAGAGCCTAAGGTGTAAATTATCGATAGTCCATATCTCGGAAACTATAAGAGATAATGCAATTTGGCAACCGGCAATGTAATTAGCATGCCGAATATTACTTGGAATGTGAATTGGAACGGAATCGCCAATAGGTAAGACCATTTTACAATTTGGGCCCAAGTTAGAAGCAGAGCCTAAGGTGTAAATTATCGATAGTCCATATCTCGGAAACTATAAGAGATAATGCAATTTGGCAACCGGCAATGTAATTAGCATGCCGAATATTACTTGGAATGTGAATTGGAACGGAATCGCCAATAGGTAAGACCATTTTACAATTTGGGCCCAAGTTAGAAGCAGAGCCTAAGGTGTAAATTATCGATAGTCCATATCTCGGAAACTATAAGAGATAATGCAATTTGGCAACCGGCAATGTAATTAGCATGCCGAATATTACTTGGAATGTGAATTGGAACGAAATCGCCAATAGATAAGACCATTTTACAATTTGGGCCCAAGTTAGAAGCAGAGCCTAAGGTGTAAATTATCGATAGTCCATATCTCGGAAACTATAAGAGATAATGCAATTTGGCAACCGGCAATGTAATTAGCATGCCCAATATTACTTGGAATGTGAATTGGAACGAAATCGCCAATAGATAAGACCGTTTTACAATTTGTGCCCAAGTTAGAAGCAGAGCCTAAGGTGTAAATTATCGATAGTCCATATCTCGGAAACTATAAGAGATAATGCAATTTGGCAACCGGCAATGTAATTAGCATGCCCAATATTACTTGGAATGTGAATTGGAACGAAATCGCCAATAGATAAGGCCATTTTACAATTTGGGCCCAAGTTAGAAGCAGAGCCTAAGGTGTAAATTATTGATAGTCCATATCTCGGAAACTATAAGAGATAATGCAATTTCGCAACCGGCAATGTAATTAGCATGCCGAATATCACTTGGAATGTGAATTGGGACGAAATCGCCAATAGATAAGACCATTTTACAATTTGGGCCCAAGTTAGAAGCAGAGCCTAAGGTGTAAATTATCGATAGTCCATATCTCGGAAACTATAAGAGATAATGCAATTTGGCAACCGGCAATGTAATTAGCATGCCGAATATTACTTGGAATGTGAATTGGAACGAAATCGCCAATAGATAAGACCATTTTACAATTTGGGCCCAAGTTAGAAGCAGAGCCTAAGGTGTAAATTATCGATAGTCCATATCTCGGAAACTATAAGAGATAATGCAATTTGGCAACCGGCAATGTAATTAGCATGCCGAATATCACTTGGAATGTGAATTGGGACGAAATCGCCAATAGATAAGACCATTTTACAATTTGGGCCCAAGTTAGAAGCAGAGCCTAAGGTGTAAATTATCGATAGTCCATATCTCGGAAACTATAAGAGATAATGCAATTTGGCAACCGGCAATGTAATTAGCATGCCGAATATTACTTGGAATGTGAATTGGAACGAAATCGCCAATAGATAAGACCATTTTACAATTTGGGCCCAAGTTAAAAGCAGAGCCTAAGGTGAAAATTATCGATAGTCCATATCTCGGAAACTATAAGAGATAATGCAATTTGGCAACCGGCAATGTAATTAGCATGCCGAATATTACTTGGAATGTGAATTGGAACGAAATCGCCAATAGATAAGACCATTTTACAATTTGGGCCCAAGTTAGAAGCAGAGCCTAAGGTGTAAATTATCGATAGTCCATATCTCGGAAACTATAAGAGATAATGCAATTTCGCAACCGGCAATGTAATTAGCATGCCGAATATTACTTGGAGTGTGAATTGGAACGAAATCGCCAATAGATAAGACCATTTTACAATTTGGGCCCAAGTTAGAAGCAGAGCCTAAGGTGTAAATTATCGATAGTCCATATCTCGGAAACTATAAGAGATAATGCAATTTGGCAACCGGCAATGTAATTAGCATGCCGAATATTACTTGGAATGTGAATTGGAACGAAATAGCCAATAGATAAGACCATTTTACAATTTGGGCCCAAGTTAGAAGCAGAGCCTAAGGTGTAAATTATCGATAGTCCATATCTCGGAAACTATAAGAGATAATGCAATTTGGCAACCGGCAATGTAATTAGCATGCCGAATATTACTTGGAATGTGAATTGGAACGAAATCGCCAATAGATAAGACCATTTTACAATTTGGGCCCAAGTTAGAAGCAGAGCCTAAGGTGTAAATTATCGATAGTCCATATCTCGGAAACTATAAGAGATAATGCAATTTGACAATCGGCAATGTAATTAGCATGCCGAATATTACTTGGAATGTGAATTGCAACTAAATCGCCAATAGATAAGACCATTTTACAATTTGGGCCCAAGTTAGAAGCAGAGCCTAAGGTGTAAATTATCGATAGTCCATATCTCGGAAACTATAAGAGATAATGCAATTTGGCAACCGGCAATGTAATTAGCATGCCGAATATTACTTGGAATGTGAATTGGAACGAAATCGCCAATAGATAAGACCATTTTACAATTTGGGCCCAAGTTAGAAGCAGAGCCTAAGGTGTAAATTATCGATAGTCCATATCTCGGAAACTATAAGAGATAATGCAATTTGGCAACCGGCAATGTAATTAGCATGCCGAATATTACTTGGAATGTGAATTGGAACGAAATCGCCAATAGATAAGACCATTTTACAATTTGGGCCCAAGTTAGAAGCAGAGCCTAAGGTGTAAATTATCGATAGTCCATATCTCGGAAACTATAAGAGATAATGCAATTTGGCAACCGGCAATGTAATTAGCATGCCGAATATTACTTGGAATGTGAATTGCAACTAAATCGCCAATAGATAAGACCATTTTACAATTTGGGCCCAAGTTAGAAGCAGAGCCTAAGGTGTAAATTATCGATAATCCATATCTCGGAAACTATAAGAGATAATGCAATTTGGCAACCGGCAATGTAATTAGCATGCCGAATATTACTTGGAATGTGAATTGGAATGAAATCGCCAATAGATAAGACCATTTTACAATTTGGGCCCAAGTTGGAAGCAGAGCCTAAGGTGTAAATTATCGATAGTCCATATCTCGGAAACTATAAGAGATAATGCAATTTCGCAACCGGCAATGTAATTAGCATGCCGAATATCACTTGGAATGTGAATTGGGACGAAATCGCCAATAGATAAGACCATTTTACAATTTGGGCCCAAGTTAGAAGCAGAGCCTAAGGTGTAAATTATCGATAGTCCATATCTCGGAAACTATAAGAGATAATGCAATTTGGCAACCGGCAATGTAATTAGCATGCCGAATATTACTTGGAATGTGAATTGGAACGAAATCGCCAATAGATAAGACCATTTTACAATTTGGGCCCAAGTTAGAAGCAGAGCCTAAGGTGTAAATTATCGATAGTCCATATCTCGGAAACTATAAGAGATAATGCAATTTGGCAACCGGCAATGTAATTAGCATGCCGAATATTACTTGGAATGTGAATTGGAACGAAATCGCCAATAGGTAAGACCATTTTACAATTTGGGCCCAAGTTAGAAGCAGAGCCTGAGGTGTAAATTATCGATAGTCCATATCTCGGAAACTATAAGAGTTAATGCAATTTGGCAACCGGCAATGTAATTAGCATGCCGAATATTACTTGGAATGTGAATTGGAACGAAATCGCCAATAGATAAGACCATTTTACAATTTGGGCCCAAGTTAGAAGCAGAGCCTAAGGTGTAAATTATCGATAGTCCATATCTCGGAAACTATAAGAGATAATGCAATTTGGCAACCGGCAATGTAATTAGCATGCCGAATATTACTTGGAATGTGAATTGGAACGAAATTGCCAATAGATAAGACCATTTTACAATTTGGGCCCAAGTTAGAAGCAGAGCCTAAGGTGTAAATTATCGATAGTCCATATCTCGGAAACTATAAGAGATAATGCAATTTGGCAACCGGCAATGTAATTAGCATGCCGAATATTACTTGGAATGTGAATTGGGACGAAATCGCCAATAGATAAGACCATTTTACAATTTGGGCCCAAGTTAGAAGCAGAGCCTAAGGTGTAAATTATGGATAGTCCATATCTCGGAAACTATAAGAGATAATGCAATTTGGCAACCGGCAATGTAATTAGCATGCCGAATATCACTTGGAATGTGAATTGGGACGAAATCGCCAATAGATAAGACCATTTTACAATTTGGGCCCAAGTTAGAAGCAGAGCCTAAGGTGTAAATTATCGATAGTCCATATCTCGGAAACTATAAGAGATAATGCAATTTGGCAACCGGCAATGTAATTAGCATGCCGAATATTACTTGGAATGTGAATTGGAACGAAATCGCCAATAGATAAGACCATTTTACAATTTGGGCCCAAGTTAAAAGCAGAGCCTAAGGTGAAAATTATCGATAGTCCATATCTCGGAAACTATAAGAGATAATGCAATTTGGCAACCGGCAATGTAATTAGCATGCCGAATATTACTTGGAATGTGAATTGGAACGAAATCGCCAATAGATAAGACCATTTTACAATTTGGGCCCAAGTTAGAAGCAGAGCCTAAGGTGTAAATTATCGATAGTCCATATCTCGGAAACTATAAGAGATAATGCAATTTCGCAACCGGCAATGTAATTAGCATGCCGAATATTACTTGGAGTGTGAATTGGAACGAAATCGCCAATAGATAAGACCATTTTACAATTTGGGCCCAAGTTAGAAGCAGAGCCTAAGGTGTAAATTATCGATAGTCCATATCTCGGAAACTATAAGAGATAATGCAATTTGGCAACCGGCAATGTAATTAGCATGCCGAATATTACTTGGAATGTGAATTGGAACGAAATAGCCAATAGATAAGACCATTTTACAATTTGGGCCCAAGTTAGAAGCAGAGCCTAAGGTGTAAATTATCGATAGTCCATATCTCGGAAACTATAAGAGATAATGCAATTTGGCAACCGGCAATGTAATTAGCATGCCGAATATTACTTGGAATGTGAATTGGAACGAAATCGCCAATAGATAAGACCATTTTACAATTTGGGCCCAAGTTAGAAGCAGAGCCTAAGGTGTAAATTATCGATAGTCCATATCTCGGAAACTATAAGAGATAATGCAATTTGACAATCGGCAATGTAATTAGCATGCCGAATATTACTTGGAATGTGAATTGCAACTAAATCGCCAATAGATAAGACCATTTTACAATTTGGGCCCAAGTTAGAAGCAGAGCCTAAGGTGTAAATTATCGATAGTCCATATCTCGGAAACTATAAGAGATAATGCAATTTGGCAACCGGCAATGTAATTAGCATGCCGAATATTACTTGGAATGTGAATTGGAACGAAATCGCCAATAGATAAGACCATTTTACAATTTGGGCCCAAGTTAGAAGCAGAGCCTAAGGTGTAAATTATCGATAGTCCATATCTCGGAAACTATAAGAGATAATGCAATTTGGCAACCGGCAATGTAATTAGCATGCCGAATATTACTTGGAATGTGAATTGGAACGAAATCGCCAATAGATAAGACCATTTTACAATTTGGGCCCAAGTTAGAAGCAGAGCCTAAGGTGTAAATTATCGATAGTCCATATCTCGGAAACTATAAGAGATAATGCAATTTGGCAACCGGCAATGTAATTAGCATGCCGAATATTACTTGGAATGTGAATTGCAACTAAATCGCCAATAGATAAGACCATTTTACAATTTGGGCCCAAGTTAGAAGCAGAGCCTAAGGTGTAAATTATCGATAATCCATATCTCGGAAACTATAAGAGATAATGCAATTTGGCAACCGGCAATGTAATTAGCATGCCGAATATTACTTGGAATGTGAATTGGAATGAAATCGCCAATAGATAAGACCATTTTACAATTTGGGCCCAAGTTGGAAGCAGAGCCTAAGGTGTAAATTATCGATAGTCCATATCTCGGAAACTATAAGAGATAATGCAATTTCGCAACCGGCAATGTAATTAGCATGCCGAATATCACTTGGAATGTGAATTGGGACGAAATCGCCAATAGATAAGACCATTTTACAATTTGGGCCCAAGTTAGAAGCAGAGCCTAAGGTGTAAATTATCGATAGTCCATATCTCGGAAACTATAAGAGATAATGCAATTTGGCAACCGGCAATGTAATTAGCATGCCGAATATTACTTGGAATGTGAATTGGAACGAAATCGCCAATAGATAAGACCATTTTACAATTTGGGCCCAAGTTAGAAGCAGAGCCTAAGGTGTAAATTATCGATAGTCCATATCTCGGAAACTATAAGAGATAATGCAATTTGGCAACCGGCAATGTAATTAGCATGCCGAATATTACTTGGAATGTGAATTGGAACGAAATCGCCAATAGGTAAGACCATTTTACAATTTGGGCCCAAGTTAGAAGCAGAGCCTGAGGTGTAAATTATCGATAGTCCATATCTCGGAAACTATAAGAGTTAATGCAATTTGGCAACCGGCAATGTAATTAGCATGCCGAATATTACTTGGAATGTGAATTGGAACGAAATCGCCAATAGATAAGACCATTTTACAATTTGGGCCCAAGTTAGAAGCAGAGCCTAAGGTGTAAATTATCGATAGTCCATATCTCGGAAACTATAAGAGATAATGCAATTTGGCAACCGGCAATGTAATTAGCATGCCGAATATTACTTGGAATGTGAATTGGAACGAAATTGCCAATAGATAAGACCATTTTACAATTTGGGCCCAAGTTAGAAGCAGAGCCTAAGGTGTAAATTATCGATAGTCCATATCTCGGAAACTATAAGAGATAATGCAATTTGGCAACCGGCAATGTAATTAGCATGCCGAATATTACTTGGAATGTGAATTGGAACGAAATCGCCAATAGATAAGACCATTTTACAATTTGGGCCCAAGTTAGAAGCAGAGCCTAAGGTGTAAATTATCGATAGTCCATATCTCGGAAACTATAAGAGATAATGCAATTTGGCAACCGGCAATGTAATTAGCATGTAGAATATTACTTGGAATGTGAATTGGGACGAAATCGCCAATAGATAAGGCCATTTTACAATTTGTGCCCAAGTTAGAAGCAGAGCCTAAGGTGTAAATTATCGATAGTCCATATCTCGGAAACTATAAGAGATAATGCAATTTGGCAACCATCAATGTAATTAGCATGCCGAATATTACTTGGAATGTGAATTGGAACGAAATCGCCAATAGATAAGACCATTTTACAATTTGGGCCCAAGTTAGAAGCAGAGCCTAAGGTGTAAATTATGGATAGTCCATATCTCGGAAACTATAAGAGATAATGCAATTTGGCAACCGGCAATGTAATTAGCATGCCGAATATTACTTGGAATGTGAATTGGAACGAAATCGCCAATAGATAAGACCATTTTACAATTTGGACCCAAGTTAGAAGCAGAGCCTAAGGTGTAAATTATCGATAGTCCATATCTCGGAAACTATAAGAGATAATGCAATTTGGCAACCGGCAATGTAATTAGCATGCCGAATATTACTTGGAATGTGAATTGGAACGAAATCGCCAATAGATAAGACCA
Organism: Rhynchophorus ferrugineus; assembly: GCF_030347505.1. NCBI lineage: Eukaryota > Metazoa > Arthropoda > Insecta > Coleoptera > Curculionidae > Rhynchophorus > Rhynchophorus ferrugineus. The sequence goes on from NW_027472886.1 coordinate 13,246, forward strand.
TTTTACAATTTGGGCCCAAGTTAGAAGCAGAGCCTAAGGTGTAAATTATCGATAGTCCATATCTCGGAAACTATAAGAGATAATGCAATTTGGCAACCGGCAATGTAATTAGCATGCCGAATATTACTTGGAATGTGAATTGGAACGAAATCGCCAATAGATAAGACCATTTTACAATTTGGGCCCAAGTTAGAAGCAGAGCCTAAGGTGTAAATTATTGATAGTCCATATCTCGGAAACTATAAGAGATAATGCAATTTCGCAACCGGCAATGTAATTAGCATGCCGAATATAACTTGGAATGTGAATTGGGACGAAATCGCCAATAGATAAGACCATTTTACAATTTGGGCCCAAGTTAGAAGCAGAGCCTAAGGTGTAAATTATCGATAGTCCATATCTCGGAAACTATAAGAGATAATGCAATTTGGCAACCGGCAATGTAATTAGCATGCCGAATATTACTTGGAATGTGAATTGGAACGAAATCGCCAATAGATAAGACCATTTTACAATTTGGGCCCAAGTTAGAAGCAGAGCCTAAGGTGTAAATTATCGATAGTCCATATCTCGGAAACTATAAGAGTTAATGCAATTTGGCAACCGGCAATGTAATTAGCATGCCGAATATTACTTGGAATGTGAATTGGAACGAAATCGCCAATAGATAAGACCATTTTACAATTTGGGCCCAAGTTAGAAGCAGAGCCTAAGGTGTAAATTATCGATAGTCCATATCTCGGAAACTATAAGAGTTAATGCAATTTGGCAACCGGCAATGTAATTAGCATGCCGCATATTACTTGGAATGTGAATTGGAACGAAATCGCCAATAGATAAGACCATTTTACAATTTGGGCCCAAGTTAGAAGCAGAGCCTAAGGTGTAAATTATCGATAGTCCATATCTCGGAAACTATAAGAGATAATGCAATTTGGCAACCGGCAATGTAATTAGCATGCCGAATATTACTTGTAATGTGAATTGGAACGAAATTGCCAATAGATAAGACCATTTTACAATTTGGGCCCAAGTTAGAAGTAGAGCCTTAGGTGTAAATTATGGATAGTCCATATCTCGGAAACTATAAGAGATAATGCAATTTGGCAACCGGCAATGTAATTAGCATGCCGAATATTACTTGGAATGTGAATTGGAACGAAATCGCCAATAGATAAGACCATTTTACAATTTGGGCCCAAGTTAGAAGCAGAGCCTAAGGTGTAAATTATCGATAGTCCATATCTCGGAAACTATAAGAGATAATGCAATTTGGCAACCGGCAATGTAATTAGCATGCCGAATATTACTTGGAATGTGAATTGGAACGAAATCGCCAATAGATAAGACCATTTTACAATTTGGGCCCAAGTTAGAAGCAGAGCCTAAGGTGTAAATTATCGATAGTCCATATCTCGGAAACTATAAGAGATAATGCAATTTGGCAACCGGCAATGTAATTAGCATGCCGAATATTACTTGGAATGTGAATTGGAACGAAATCGCCAATAGATAAGACCATTTTACAATTTGGGCCCAAGTTAGAAGCAGAGCCTAAGGTGTAAATTATCGATAGTCCATATCTCGGAAACTATAAGAGATAATGCAATTTGGCAACCGGCAATGTAATTAGCATGCCGAATATTACTTGGAATGTGAATTGGAACGAAATCGCCAATAGAAGCAGAGCCTAAGGTGTAAATTATCGATAGTCCATATCTCGGAAACTATAAGAGATAATGCAATTTGGCAACCGGCAATGTAATTAGCATGCCGAATATTACTTGGAATGTTAATTGGAACGAAATCGCCAATAGATAAGACCATTTTACAATTTGGGCCCAAGTTAAAAGCAGAGCCTAAGGTGTAAATTATCGATAGTCCATATCTCGGAAACTATAAGAGATAATGCAATTTGGCAACCGGCAATGTAATTAGCATGCCGAATATTACTTGGAATGTGAATTGGAACGAAATCGCCAATAGATAAGACCATTTTACAATTTGGGCCCAAGTTAGAAGCAGAGCCTAAGGTGTAAATTATTGAAAGTCCATATCTCGGAAACTATAAGAGATAATGCAATTTCGCAACCGGCAATGTAATTAGCATGCCGAATATCACTTGGAATGTGAATTGGGACGAAATCGTCAATAGATAAGACCATTTTACACTTAGGGCCCAAGTTAGAAGCAGAGCCTAAGGTGTAAATTATCGATAGTCCATATCTCGAAAACTATAAGAGATAATGCAATTTGGCAACCGGCAATGTAATTAGCATGCCGAATATTACTTGGAATGTGAATTGGAACGAAATCGCCAATAGATAAGACCATTTTACAATTTGGGCCCAAGTTAGAAGCAGAGCCTAAGGTGTAAATTATCGATAGTCCATATCTCGGAAACTATAAGAGATAATGCAATTTGGCAACCGGCAATGTAATTAGCATGCCGAATATTACTTGGAATGTGAATTGGAACGAAATCGCCAATAGATAAGACCATTTTACAATTTGGGCCCAAGTTAGAAGCAGAGCCTAAGGTGTAAATTATCGATAGTCCATATCTCGGAAACTATAAGAGATAATGCAATTTGGCAACCGGCAATGTAATTAGCATGCCGAGTATTACTTGGAATGTGAATTGGAACGAAATCGCCAATAGATAAGACCATTTTACAATTTGGGCCCAAGTTAGAAGCAGAGCCTAAGGTGTAAATTATCGATAGTCCATATCTCGGAAACTATAAGAGATAATGCAATTTGGCAACCGGCAATGTAATTAGCATGCCGAATATTACTTGGAATGTGAATTGGAACGAAATCGCCAATAGATAAGACCATTTTACAATTTGGGCCCAAGTTAGAAGCAGAGCCTAAGGTGTAAATTATCGATAGTCCATATCTCGGAAACTATAAGAGATAATGCAATTTGGCAACTGGCAATGTAATTAGCATGCCGAATATTACTTGGAATGTGAATTGGAACGAAATCGCCAATAGATAAGACCATTTTACAATTTGGGCCCAAGTTAGAAGCAGAGCCTAAGGTGTAAATTATCGATAGTCCATATCTCGGAAACTATAAGAGATAATGCAATTTGGCAACCGGCAATGTAATTAGCATGCCGAATATTACTTGGAATGTGAATTGGAACGAAATCGCCAATAGGTAAGACCATTTTACAATTTGGGCCCAAGTTAGAAGCAGAGCCTAAGGTGTAAATTATCGATAGTTCATATCTCGGAAACTATAAGAGATAATGCAATTTGGCAACCGGCAATGTAATTAGCATGCCGAATATTACTTGGAATGTGAATTGGAACGAAATCGCCAATAGATAAGACCATTTTACAATTTGGGCCCAAGTTAGAAGCAGAGCCTAAGGTGTAAATTATTGATAGTCCATATCTCGGAAACTATAAGAGATAATGCAATTTCGCAACCGGCAATGTAATTAGCATGCCGAATATCACTTGGAATGTGAATTGGGACGAAATCGCCAATAGATAAGACCATTTTATAATTTGGGCCCAAGTTAGAAGCAGAGCCTAAGGTGTAAATTATCGATAGTCCATATCTCGGAAACTATAAGAGATAATGCAATTTGGCAACCGGCAATGTAATTAGCATGCCGAATATTACTTGGAATGTGAATTGGAACGAAATCGCCAATAGATAAGACCATTTTACAATTTGGGCCCAAGTTAGAAGCAGAGCCTAAGGTGTAAATTATCGATAGTCCATATCTCGGAAACTATAAGAGATAATGCAATTTGGCAACCGGCAATGTAATTAGCATGCCGAATATTACTTGGAATGTGAATTGGAACGAAATCGCCAATAGATAAGACCATTTTACAATTTGGGCCCAAGTTAGAAGCAGAGCCTAAGGTGTAAATTATCGATAGTCCATATCTCGGAAACTATAAGAGATAATGCAATTTCGCAACCGGCAATGTAATTAGCATGCCGAATATTACTTGGAGTGTGAATTGGAACGCAATCGCCAATAGATAAGACCATTTTACAATTTGGGCCCAAATTAGAAGCAGAGCCTAAGGTGTAAATTATCGATAGTCCATATCTTGGAAACTATAAGAGATAATGCAATTTGGCAACCGGCAATGTAATTAGCATGCCGAATATTACTTGGAATGTGAATTGGAACGAAATCGCCAATAGATAAGACCATTTTACAATATGGGCCCAAGTTAGAAGCAGAGCCTAAGGTGTAAATTATCGATAGTCCATATCTCGGAAACTATAAGAGATAATGCAATTTGGCAACCGGCAATGTAATTAGCATGCCGAATATTACTTGGAATGTGAATTGGAACGAAATCGCCAATAGATAAGACCATTTTACAATATGGGCCCAAGTTAGAAGCAGAGCCTAAGGTGTAAATTATCGATAGTCCATATCTCGGAAACTATAAGAGATAATGCAATTTGGCAACCGGCAATGTAATTAGTATGCCGAATATTACTTGGAATGTGAATTGGAACGAAATCGCCAATAGATAAGACCATTTTACAATTTGGGCCCAAGTTAGAAGCAGAGCCTAAGGTGTAAATTATTGATAGTCCATATCTCGGAAACTATAAGAGATAATGCAATTTCGCAACCGGCAATGTAATTAGCATGCCGAATGTCACTTGGAATGTGAATTGGGACGAAATCGCCAATAGATAAGACCATTTTACAATTTGTTCCCAAGTTAGAAGCAGAGCCTAAGGTGTAAATTATCGATAGTCCATATCTCGGAAACTATAAGAGATAATGCAATTTCGCAACCGGCAATGTAATTAGCATGCCGAATGTCACTTGGAATGTGAATTGGGACGAAATCGCCAATAGATAGGACCATTTTACAATTTGTTCCCAAGTTAGAAGCAGAGCCTAAGGTGTAAATTATCGATAGTCCATATCTCGGAAACTATAAGAGATAATGCAATTTGGCAACCGGCAATGTAATTAGCATGCCGAATATTACTTGGAATGTGAATTGGAACGAAATCGCCAATAGGTAAGACCATTTTACAATTTGGGCCCAAGTTAGAAGCAGAGCCTAAGGTGTAAATTACCGATAGTCCATATCTCGGAAACTATAAGAGATAATGCAATTTGGCAACCGGCAATGTAATTAGCATGCCGAATATTACTTGGAATGTGAATTGGAACGAAATCGCCAATAGGTAAGACCATTTTACAATTTGGGCCCAAGTTAGAAGCAGAGCCTAAGGTGTAAATTATCGATAGTCCATATCTCGGAAACTATAAGAGATAATGCAATTTGGCAACCGGCAATGTAATTAGCATGCCGAATATTACTTGGAATGTGAATTGGAACGAAATCGCCAATAGGTAAGACCATTTTACAATTTGGGCCCAAGTTAGAAGCAGAGCCTAAGGTGTAAATTATCGATAGTCCATATCTCGGAAACTATAAGAGATAATTCAATTTGGCAACCGGCAATGTAATTAGCATGCCGAATATTACTTGGAATGTGAATTGGAACGAAATCGCCAATAGATAAGACGATTTTACAATTTGGGCCCAAGTTAGAAGCAGAGCCTAAGGTGAAAATTATCGATAGTCCATATCTCGGAAACTATAAGAGATAATGCAATTTGGCAACCGGCAATGTAATTAGCATGCCGAATATTACTTGGAATGTGAATTGGAACGAAATCGCCAATAGATAAGACTATTTTACAATTTGGGCCCAAGTTAGAAGCAGAGCCTAAGATGTAAATTATCGATAGTCCATATCTCGGAAACTATAAGAGATAATGCAATTTGGCAACCGGCAATATAATTAGCATGCCGAATATTACTTGGAATGTGAATTGGAACGAAATCGCCAATAGATAAGACCATTTTACAATTTGGGCCCAAGTTAGAAGCAGAGCCTAAGGTGTAAATTATCGATAGTCCATATCTCGGAAACTATAAGAGGTAATGCAATTTGGCAAACGGCAATGTAATTAGCATGCCGAATATTACTTGGAATGTGAATTGGAACGAAATCGCCAATAGATAAGACCATTTTACAATTTGGGCCCAAGTTAGAAGCAGAGCCTAAGGTGTAAATTATCGATAGTCCATATCTCGGAAACTATAAGAGATAATGCAAATCCATATCTCGGAAACTATAAGAGATAATGCAATTTGGCAACCGGCAATGTAATTAGCATGCCGAATATTACTTGGAGTGTGAATTGGAACGAAATCGCCAATAGATAAGACCATTTTACAATTTGGGCCCAAGTTAGAAGCAGAGCCTAAGGTGTAAATTATCGATAGTCCATATCTCGGAAACTATAAGAGATAATGCAATTTGGCAACCGGCAATGTAATTAGCATGCCGAATATTACTTGGAATGAGAATTGGAACGAAATCGCCAATAGATAAGACCATTTTACAATTTGGGCCCAAGTTAGAAGCAGAGCCTAAGGTGTAAATTATCGATAGTCCATATCTCGGAAACTATAAGAGATAATGCAATTTGGCAACCGGCAATGTAATTAGCATGCCGAATATTACTTGGAATGTGAATTGGAACGAAATCGCCAATAGATAAGACCATTTTACAATTTGGGCCCAAGTTAGAAGCAGAGCCTAAGGTGTAAATTATCGATAGTCGATATCTCGGAAACTATAAGAGATAATGCAATTTGGCAACCGGCAATGTAATTAGCATGCCGAATATTACTTGGAATGTGAATTGGAACGAAATCGCCAATAGATAAGACCATTTTACAATTTGGGCCCAAGTTAGAAGCAGAGCCTAAGGTGTAAATTATCGATAGTCCATATCTCGGAAACTATAAGAGATAATGCAATTTGGCAACCGGCAATGTAATTAGCATGCCGAATATTACTTGGAATGTGAATTGGAACGAAATCGCCAATAGATAAGACGATTTTACAATTTGGGCCCAAGTTAGAAGCAGAGCCTAAGATGTAAATTATCGATAGTCCATATCTCGGAAACTATAAGAGATAATGCAATTTGGCAACCGGCAATGTAATTAGCATGCTGAATATTACTTGGAATGTCAATTGGAACGAAATTGCCAATAGATAAGACCATTTTACAATTTGGGCCCAAGTTAGAAGCAGAGCCTAAGGTGTAAATTATCGATAGTCCATATCTCGGAAACTATAAGAGGTAATGCAATTTGGCAACCGGCAATGTAATTAGCATGCCGAATATTACTTGGAATGTGAATTGGAACGAAATCGCCAATAGATAAGACCATTTTACAATTTGGGCCCAAGTTAGAAGCAGAGCCTAAGGTGTAAATTATCGATAGTCCATATCTCGGAAACTATAAGAGATAATGCAATTTGGCAACCGGCAATGTAATTAGCATGCCGAATATTACTTGGAATGTGAATTGGAACGAAATCGCCAATAGATAAGACCATTTTACAATTTGGGCCCAAGTTAGAAGCAGAGCCTAAGGTGTAAATTATCGATAGTCCATATCTCGGAAACTATAAGAGATAATGCAATTTGGCAACCGGCAATGTAATTAGCATGCCGAATATTACTTGGAATGTGAATTGGAACGAAATCGCCAATAGATAAGACCATTTTACAATTTGGGCCCAAGTTAGAAGCAGAGGCTAAGGTGTAAATTATTGATAGTCCATATCTCGGAAACTATAAGAGATAATGCAATTTCGCAACCGGCAATGTAATTAGCATGCCGAATATTACTTGGAGTGTGAATTGGAACGAAATCGCCAATAGATAAGACCATTTTACAATTTGGGCGCAAGTTAGAAGCAGAGCCTAAGGTGTAAATTATCGATAGTCCATATCTCGGAAACTATAAGAGATAATGCAATTTGGCAACCGGCAATGTAATTAGCATGCCGAATATTACTTGGAATGAGAATTGGAACGAAATCGCCAATAGATAAGACCATTTTACAATTTGGGCCCAAGTTAGAAGCAGAGCCTAAGGTGTAAATTATCGATAGTCCATATCTCGGAAACTATAAGAGATAATGCAATTTGGCAACCGGCAATATAATTAGCATGCCGAATATTACTTGGAATGTGAATTGGAACGAAATCGCCAATAGATAAGACCATTTTACAATTTGGGCCCAAGTTAGAAGCAGAGCCTAAGGTGTAAATTATCTATAGTCCATATCACGGAAACTATAAGAGATAATGCAATTTGTCAACCGGCAATGTAATTAGCATGCCGAATATTACTTGGAATGTGAAATGGAACGAAATCGCCAATAGATAAGACCATTTTACAATTTGGGCCCAAGTTAGAAGCAGAGCCTAAGGTGTAAATTATCGATAGTCCATATCTCGGAAACTATAAGAGATAATGCAATTTGGCAACCGGCAATGTAATTAGCATGCCGAATATTACTTGGAATGTGAATTGGAACGAAATCGCCAATAGATAAGACCATTTTACAATTTGGGCCCAAGTTAGAAGCAGAGCCTAAGGTGTAAATTATTGATAGTCCATATCTCGGAAACTATAAGAGATAATGCAATTTCGCAACCGGCAATGTAATTAGCATGCCGAATATCACTTGGAATTTGAATTGGGACGAAATCGCCAATAGATAAGACGATTTTACAATTTGGGCCCAAGTTAGAAGCAGAGCCTAAGATGTAAATTATCGATAGTCCATATCTCGGAAACTATAAGAGATAATGCAATTTGGCAACCGGCAATGTAATTAGCATGCCGAATATTACTTGGAGTGTGAATTGGAACGAAATCGCCAATAGATAAGACCATTTTACAATTTGGGCCCAAGTTAGAAGCAGAGCCTAAGGTGTAAATTATCGATAGTCCATATCTCGGAAACTATAAGAGATAATACAATTTGGCAACCGGCAATGTAATTAGCATGCCGAATATTACTTGGAATGAGAATTGGAACGAAATCGCCAATAGATAAGACCATTTTACAATTTGGGCCCAAGTTAGAAGCAGAGCCTAAGGTGTAAATTATCGATAGTCCATATCTCGGAAACTATAAGAGATAATGCAATTTGGCAACCGGCAATGTAATTAGCATGCCGAATATTACTTGGAATGTGAATTGGAACGAAATCGCCAATAGATAAGACCATTTTACAATTTGGGCCCAAGTTAGAAGCAGAGCCTAAGGTGTAAATTATCGATAGTCCATATCTCGGACACTATAAGAGATAATGCAATTTGGCAACCGGCAATGTAATTAGCATGCCGAATATTACTTGGAATGTGAATTGGAACGAAATCGCCAATAGATAAGACCATTTTACAATTTGGGCCCAAGTTAGAAGCAGAGCCTAAGGTGTAAATTATCGATAGTCCATATCTCGGAAACTATAAGAGATAATGCAATTTGGCAACCGGCAATGTAATTAGCATGCCGAATATTACTTGGAATGTGAATTGGAACGAAATCGCCAATAGATAAGAACATTTTACAATTTGGGCCCAAGTTAGAAGCAGAGCCTAAGGTGTAAATTATTGATAGTCCATATCTCGGAAACTATAAGAGATAATGCAATTTCGCAACCGGCAATGTAATTAGCATGCCGAATATCACTTGGAATGTGAATTGGGACGAAATCGCCAATAGATAAGACCATTTTACAATTTGGGCCCAAGTTAGAAGTAGAGCCTAAGGTGTAAATTATCGATAGTCCATACCTCGGAAACTATAAGAGATAATGCAATTTGGCAACCGGCAATGTAATTAGCATGTCGAATATTACTTGGAATGTGAATTGGAACGAAATCGCCAATAGATAAGACCATTTTACAATTTGGGCCCAAGTTAGAAGCAGAGCCTAAGATGTAAATTATCGATAGTCCATATCTCGGAAATTATAAGAGATAATGCAATTTGGAAACCGGCAATGTAATTAGCATGCCGAATATTACTTGGAATGTGAATTGGAACGAAATCGCCAATAGATAAGACCATTTTACAATTTGGGCCCAAGTTAGAAGCAGAGCCTAAGGTGTAAATTATCGATAGTCCATATCTCGGAAACTATAAGAGCTAATGCAATTTGGCAACCGGCAATGTAATTAGCATGCCGAATATTACTTGGAATGTGAATTGGAACGAAATCGCCAATAGATAAGACGATTTTACAATTTGGGCCCAAGTTAGAAGCAGAGCCTAAGATGTAAATTATCGATAGTCCATATCTCGGAAACTATAAGAGATAATGCAATTTGGCAACCGGCAATGTAATTAGCATGCCGAATATTACTTGGAATGTGAATTGGAACGAAATCGCCAATAGATAAGACCATTTTACAATTTGGGCCCAAGTTAGAAGCAGAGCCTAAGGTGTAAATTATCGATAGTCCATATCTCGGAAACTATAAGAGATAATTCAATTTGGCAACCGTCAATGTAATTAGCATGCCGGATATTACTTGGAATGTGAATTGGAACGAAATCGCCAATAGATAAGACCATTTTATAATTTGGGCCCAAGTTAGAAGCAGAGCCTAAGGTGTAAATTACCGATAGTCCATATCTCGGAAACTATAAGAGATAATGCAATTTGGCAACCGGCAATGTAATTAGCATGCCGAATATTACTTGGAATGTGAATTGGAACGAAATCGCCAATAGATAAGACGATTTTACAATTTGGGCCCAAGTTAGAAGCAGAGCCTAAGGTGTAATTTATCGATAGTCCATATCTCGGAAACTATAAGAGATAATGCAATTTGGCAACCGGCAATGTAATTAGCATGCCGAATATTACTTGGAATGTGAATTGGAACGAAATCGCCAATAGATAAGACCATTTTACAATTTGGGCCCAAGTTAGAAGCAGAGCCTAAGGTGTAAATTATCGATAGTCCATATCTCGGAAACTATAAGAGATAATGCAATTTGGCAACCGGCAATGTAATTAGCATGCCGAATATTACTTGGAATGTGAATTGGAACGAAATCGCCAATAGGTAAGACCATTTTACAATTTGGGCCCAAGTTAGAAGCAGAGCCTAAGGTGTAAATTATCGATAGTCCATATCTCGGAAACTATAAGAGATAATTCAATTTGGCAACCGGCAATGTAATTAGCATGCCGAATATTACTTGGAATGTGAATTGGAACGAAATCGCCAATAGATAAGACCATTTTACAATTTGGGCCCAAGTTAGAAACAGAGCCTAAGGTGTAAATTATCGATAGTCCATATCTCGGAAACTATAAGATATAATGCAATTTGGCAACCGGCAATGTAATTAGCATGCCGAATATTACTTGGAATGTGAATTGGAACGAAATCGCCAATAGATAAGACCATTTTACAATTTGGGCCCAAGTTAGAAGCAGAGCCTAAGGTGTAAATTATCGATAGTCCATATCTCGGAAACTATAAGAGATAATGCAATTTGGCAAACGGCAATGTAATTAGCATGCCGAATATTACTTGGAATGTGAATTGGAACGAAATCGCCAATAGATAAGACCATTTTACAATTTGGGCCCAAGTTAGAAGCAGAGCCTAAGGTGTAAATTATCGATAGTCCATATCTCGGAAACTATAAGAGATAATGCAATTTGGCAACCGGCAATGTAATTAGCATGCCGAATATTAATTGGAATGTGAATTGGAACGAAATCGCCAATAGATAAGACCATTTTACAATTCGGGCCCAAGTTAGAAGCAGAGCCTAAGGTGTAAATTATCGATAGTCCATATCTCGGAAACTATAAGAGATAATGCAATTTGGCAACCGGCAATGTAATTAGCATGCCGAATATTACTTGGAATGTGAATTGGAACGAAATCGCCAATAGGTAAGACCATTTTACAATTTGGGCCCAAGTTAGAAGCAGAGCCTAAGGTGTAAATTATCGATAGTCCATATCTCGGAAACTATAAGAGATAATTCAATTTGGCAACAGGCAATGTAATTAGCATTCCGAATATTACTTGGAATGTGAATTGGAACGAAATCGCCAATAGATAAGACCATTTTACAATTTGGGCCCAAGTTAGAAGCAGAGCCTAAGGTGTAAATTATTGATAGTCCATATCTCGGAAACTATAAGAGATAATGCAATTTGGCAACCGGCAATGTAATTAGCATGCCGAATATTACTTGGAATGTGAATTGGAACGAAATCGCCAATAGAGAAGACCATTTTACAATTTGGGCCCAAGTTAGAAGCAGAGCCTAAGGTGTAAATTATCGATAGTCCATATCTCGGAAACTATAAGAGATAATGCAATTTGGCAACCGGCAATGTAATTAGCATGCCGAATATTACTTGGAATGTGAATTGGAACGAAATCGCCAATAGATAAGACCATTTTACAATTTGGGCCCAAGTTAGAAGCAGAGCCTAAGGTGTAAATTATCGATAGTCCATATCTCGGAAACTATAAGAGGTAATGCAATTTGGCAACCGGCAATGTAATTAGCATGCCGAATATTACTTGGAATGTGAATTGGAACGAAATCGCCAATAGATAAGACCATTTTACAATTTGGGCCCAAGTTAGAAGCAGAGCCTAAGGTGTAAATTATCGATAGTCCATATCTCGGAAACTATAAGAGATAATGCAATTTGGCAACCGGCAATGTAATTAGCATGCCGAATATTACTTGGAATGTGAATTGGAACGAAATCGCCAATAGATAAGGCCATTTTACAATTTGGGCCCAAGTTAGAAGCAGAGCCTAAGGTGTAAATTATTGATAGTCCATATCTCGGAAACTATAAGAGATAATGCAATTTCGCAACCGGCAATGTAATTAGCATGCCGAATATCACTTGGAATGTGAATTGGGACGAAATCGCCAATAGATAAGACCATTTTACAATTTGGGCCCAAGTTAGAAGCAGAGCCTAAGGTGTAAATTATCGATAGTCCATATCTCGGAAACTATAAGAGATAATGCAATTTGGCAACCGGCAATGTAATTAGCATGCCGAATATTACTTGGAATGTGAATTGGAACGAAATCGCCAATAGATAAGACCATTTTACAATTTGGGCCCAAGTTAGAAGCAGAGCCTAAGATGTAAATTAACGATAGTCCATATCTCGGAAACTATAAGAGATAATGCAATTTGGCAACCGGCAATGTAATTAGCATGCCGAATATTACTTGGAATGTGAATTGGAACGAAATCGCCAATAGATAAGACCATTTTACAATTTGGGCCCAAGTTAGAAGCAGAGCCTAAGGTGTAAATTATCGATAGTCCATATCTCGGAAACTATAAGAGATAATTCAATTTGGCAACCGGCAATGTAATTAGCATGCCGGATATTACTTGGAATGTGAATTGGAACGAAATCGCCAATAGATAAGACCATTTTACAATTTGGGCCCAAGTTAGAAGCAGAGCCTAAGGTGTAAATTATCGATAGTCCATATCTCGGAAACTATAAGAGATAATGAAATTTGGCAACCGGCAATGTAATTAGCATGCCGAATATTACTTGGAATGTGAATTGGAACGAAATCGCCAATAGATAAGACGATTTTACAATTTGGGCCCAAGTTAGAAGCAGAGCCTAAGGTGTAAATTATCGATAGTCCATATCTCGGAAACTATAAGAGATAATGCAATTTGGCAACCGGCAATGTAATTAGCATGCCGAATATTACTTGGAATGTGAATTGGAACGAAATCGCCAATAGGTAAGACCATTTTACAATTTGGGCCCAAGTTAGAAGCAGAGCCTAAGGTGTAAATTATCGACAGTCCATATCTCGGAAACTATAAGAGATAATGCAATTTGGCAACCGGCAATGTAATTAGCATGCCGAATATTACTTGGAATGTGAATTGGAACGAAAACGCCAATAGATAAGACCATTTTACAATTTGGGCCCAAGTTAGAAGCAGAGCCTAAGGTGTAAATTATCGATAGTCCATATCTCGGAAACTATAAGAGATAATGCAATTTGGCAACCGGCAATGTAATTAGCATGCCGAATATTACTTGGAATGTGAATTGGAACGAAATCGCCAATAGATAAGACCATTTTACAATTTGGGCCCAAGTTAGAAGCAGAGCCTCAGGTGTAAATTATCGATAGTCCATATCTCGGAAACTATAAGAGATAATGCAATTTGGCAACCGGCAATGTAATTAGCATGCCGAAAATTACTTGGAATGTGAATTGGAACGAAATCGCCAATAGATAAGACCATTTTACAATTTGGGCCCAAGTTAGAAGCAGAGCCTAAGGTGTAAATTATTGATAGTCCATATCTCGGAAACTATAAGAGTTAATGCAATTTCGCAACCGGCAATGTAATTAGCATGCCGAATATCACTTGGAATGTGAATTGGGACGAAATCGCCAATAGATAAGACCATTTTACAATTTGGGCCCAATTTAGAAGCAGAGCCTAAGGTGTAAATTATCGATAGTCCATATCTCGGAAACTATAAGAGATAATGCAATTTGGCAACCGGCAATGTAATTAGCATGCCGAATATTACTTGGAATGTGAATTGGAACGAAATCGGCAATAGATAAGACGATTTTACAATTTGGGCCCAAATTAGAAGCAGAGCCTAAGGTGTATATTATCGATAGTCCATATCTCGGAAACTATAAGAGATAATGCAATTTGGCAACCGGCAATGTAATTAGCATGCCGAATATTACTTGGAATGTGAATTGGAACGAAATCGCCAATAGAGAAGACCATTTTACAATTTGGGCCCAAGTTAGAAGCAGAGCCTAAGGTGTAAATTATCGATAGTCCATATCTCAGAAACTATAAGAGATAATGCAATTTGGCAACCGGCAATGTAATTAGCATGCCGAATATTACTTGGAATGTGAATTGGAACGAAATCGCCAATAGAGAAGACCATTTTACAATTTGGGCCCAAGTTAGAAGCAGAGCCTAAGGTGTAAATTATCGATAGTCCATATCTCGGAAACTATAAGAGATAATGCAATTTGGCAACCGGCAATGTAATTAGCATGCCGAATATTACTTGGAATGTGAATTGGAACGAAATCGCCAATAGATAAGGCCATTTTACAATTTGGGCCCAAGTTAGAAGCAGAGCCTAATGTGTAAATTATCGATAGTCCATATCTCGGAAACTATAAGAGATAATGCAATTTGGCAACCGGCAATGTAATTAGCATGCCGAATATTACTTGGAATGTGAATTGGAACGAAATCGCCAATAGAGAAGACCATTTTACAATTTGGGCCCAAGTTAGAAGCAGAGCCTAAGGTGTAAATTATCGATAGTCCATATCTCGGAAACTATAAGAGATAATGCAATTTGGCAACCGGCAATGTAATTAGCATGCCGAATATTACTTGGAATGTGAATTGGAACGAAAACGCCAATAGATAAGACCATTTTACAATTTGGGCCCAAGTTAGAAGCAGAGGCTAAGGTGTAAATTATCGATAGTCCATATCTCGGAAACTATAAGAGATAATGCAATTTGGAAACCGGCAATGTAATTAGCATGCCGAATATTACTTGGAATGTGAATTGGAACGAAATCGCCAATAGATAAGACCATTTTACAATTTGGGCCCAAGTTAGAAGCAGAGCCTAAGGTGTAAATTATCGATAGTCCATATCTCGGAAACTAAAAGAGATAATGCAATTTGGCAACCGGCAATGTAATTAGCATGCCGAATATTACTTGGATTGTGAATTGGAACGAAATCGCCAATAGATAAGACCATTTTACAATTTGGGCCCAAGTTAGAAGCAGAGCCTAAGGTGTAAATTATTGATAGTCCATATCTCGGAAACTATAAGAGATAATGCAATTTCGCAACCGGCAATGTAATTAGCATGCCGAATATTACTTGGAGTGTGAATTGGAACGAAATCGCCAATAGATAAGACCATTTTACAATTTGGGCCCAAGTTAGAAGCAGAGCCTAAGGTGTAAATTATCGATAGTCCATATCTCGGAAACTATAAGAGATAATGCAATTTGGCAACCGGCAATGTAATTAGCATGCCGAGTATTACTTGGAATGTGAATTGGAACGAAATCGCCAATAGATAAGACCATTTTACAATTTGGGCCCAAGTTAGAAGCAGAGCCTAAGGTGTAAATTATCGATAGTCCATATCTCGGAAACTATAAGAGATAATGCAATTTCGCAACCGGCAATGTAATTAGCATGCCGAATATTACTTGGAGTGTGAATTGGAACGAAATCGCCAATAGATAAGACCATTTTACAATTTGGGCCCAAGTTAGAAGCAGAGCCTAAGGTGTAAATTATCGATAGTCCATATCTCGGAAACTATAAGAGATAATGCAATTTGGCAACCGGCAATGTAATTAGCATGCCGAGTATTACTTGGAATGTGAATTGGAACGAAATCGCCAATAGATAAGACCATTTTACAATTTGGGCCCAAGTTAGAAGCAGAGCCTAAGGTGTAAATTATCGATAGTCCATATCTCGGAAACTATAAGAGATAATGCAATTTGGCAACCGGCAATTTAATTAGCATGCCGAATATTACTTGGAATGTGAATTGGAACGAAATCGCCAATAGATAAGACCATGTTACAATTTGGGCCCAAGTTAGAAGCAGAGCCTAAGGTGTAAATTATTGATAGTCCATATCTCGGAAACTATAAGAGATAATGCAATTTCGCAATCGGCAATGTAATTAGCATGCCGAATATCACTTGGAATGTGAATTGGGACGAAATCGCCAATAGATAAGACCATTTTACAATTTGGGCCCAAGTTAGAAGCAGAGCCTAAGGTGTAAATTATCGATAGTCCATATCTCGGAAACTATAAGAGATAATGCAATTTGGCAACCGGCAATGTAATTAGCATGCCGAATATTACTTGGAATGTGAATTAGAACGAAATCGCCAATAGATAAGACCATTTTACAATTTGGGCCCAAGTTAGAAGCAGAGCCTAAGGTGTAAATTATCGATAGTCCATATCTCGGAAACTATAAGAGATAATGCAATTTGGCAACCGGCAATGTAATTAGCATGCCGAATATTACTTGGAATGTGAATTGGAACGAAATCGCCAATAGATAAGACCATTTTACAATTTGGGCCCAAGTTAGAAGCAGAGCCTAAGGTGTAAATTATTGATAGTCCATATCTCGGAAACTATAAGAGATAATGCAATTTCGCAACCGGCAATGTAATTAGCATGCCGAATATTACTTGGAGTGTGAATTGGAACGAAATCGCCAATAGGTAAGACCATTTTACAATTTGGGCCCAAGTTAGAAGCAGAGCCTAAGGTGTAAATTATTGATAGTCCATATCTCGGAAACTATAAGAGATAATGCAATTTGGCAACCGGCAATGTAATTAGCATGCCGAATATTACTTGGAATGTGAATTGGAACGAAATCGCCAATAGATAAGGCCATTTTACAATTTGGGCCCAAGTTAGAAGCAGAGCCTAAGGTGTAAATTATCGATAGTCCATATCTCGGAAACTATAAGAGATAATGCAATTTGGCAACCGGCAATGTAATTATCATGCCGAATATTATTTGGAATGTGAATTGGAACGAAATCGCCAATAGATAAGACCATTTTACAATTTGGGCCCAAGTTAGAAGCAGAGCCTAAGGTGTAAATTATTGATAGTCCATATCTCGGAAACTATAAGAGATAATGCAATTTGGCAACCGGCAATGTAATTAGCATGCCGAATATTACTTGGAATGTGAATTGGAACGAAATCGCCAATAGATAAGACCATTTTACAATTTGGGCCCAAGTTAGAAGCAGAGCCTAAGGTGTAAATTATCGATAGTCCATATCTCGGAAACTATAAGAGATAATGCAATTTGGCAACCGGCAATGTAATTAGCATGCCGAATATTACTTGGAATGTGAATTGGAACGAAATCGCCAATAGATAAGACCATTTTACAATTTGGGCCCAAGTTAGAAGCAGAGCCTAAGGTGTAAATTATCGATAGTCCATATCTCGGAAACTATAAGAGATAATGCAATTTGGCAACCGGCAATGTAATTAGCATGCCGAATATTACTTGGAATGTGAATTGGAACGAAATCGCCACTAGATAAGACCATTTTACAATTTGGGCCCAAGTTAGAAGCAGAGCCTAAGGTGTAAATTATTGATAGTCCATATCTCGGAAACTATAAGAGATAATGCAATTTCGCAACCGGCAATGTAATGAGCATGCCGAATATCACTTGGAATGTGAATTGGGACGAAATCGCCAATAGATAAGACCATTTTACAATTTGGGCCCAAGTTAGAAGCAGAGCCTAAGGTGTAAATTATCGATAGTCCATATCTCGGAAACTATAAGAGATAATGCAATTTGGCAACCGGCAATGTAATTAGCATGCCGAATATTACTTGGAATGTGAATTTGAACGAAATCGCCAATAGATAAGACCATTTTACAATTTGGGCCCAAGTTAGAAGCAGATCCTAAGGTGTAAATTATCGATAGTCCATATCTCGGAAACTATAAGAGATAATGCAATTTGGCAACCGGCAATGTAATTAGCATGCCGAATATTACTTGGAATGTGAATTGGAACGAAATCGCCAATAGATAAGACCATTTTACAATTTGGGCCCAAGTTATAAGCAGAGCCTATGGTGTAAATTATCGATAGTCCATATCTCGGAAACTATAAGAGATAATGCAATTTGGCAACCGGCAATGTAATTAGCATGCCGAATATTACTTGGAATGTGAATTGGAACGAAATCGCCAATAGATAAGACCATTTTACAATTTGGGCCCAAGTTAGAAGCAGAGCCTAAGGTGTAAATTATCGATAGTCCATATCTCGGAAACTATAAGAGTTAATGCAATTTGGCAACCGGCAATGTAATTAGCATGCCGAATATTACTTGGAATGTGAATTGGAACGAAATCGCCAATAGATAAGACCATTTTACAATTTGGGCCCAAGTTAGAAGCAGAGCCTAAGGTGTAAATTATCGATAGTCCATATCTCGGAAACTATAAGAGATAATGCAATTTGGCAACCGGCAATGTAATTAGCATGCCGAATATTACTCGGAATGTGAATTGGAACGAAATCGCCAATAGATAAGACCATTTTACAATTTGGGCCCAAGTTAGAAGCAGAGCCTAAGGTGTAAATTATCGATAGTCCATATCTCGGAAACTATAAGAGATAATGCAATTTGGCAACCGACAATGTATTTAGCATGCCGAATATTACTTGGAATGTGAATTGGAACGAAATCGCCAATAGATAAGACCATTTTACAATTTGGGCCCAAGTTAGAAGCAGAGCCTAAGGTGTAAATTATTGATAGTCCATATCTCGGAAACTATAAGAGATAATGCAATTTCGCAACCGACAATGTAATTAGCATGCCGAATATTACTTGGAATGTGAATTGGAACGAAATCGCCAATAGATAAGACCATTTTACAATTTGGGCCCAAGTTAGAAGCAGAGCCTAAGGTGTAAATTATCGATAGTCCATATATCGGAAACTATAAGAGGTAATGCAATTTGGCAAACGGCAATGTAATTAGCATGCCGAATATTACTTGGAATGTGAATTGGAACGAAATCGCCAATAGATAAGACCATTTTACAATTTGGGCCCAAGTTAGAAGCAGAGCCTAAGGTGTAAATTATCGATAGTCCATATCTCGGAAACTATAAGAGATAATGCAATTCCATATCTCGGAAACTATAAGAGATAATGCAATTTCGCAATCGGCAATGTAATTAGCATGCCGAATATTACTTGGAGTGTGAATTGGAACGAAATCGCCAATAGATAAGACCATTTTACAATTTGGGCCCAAGTTAGAAGCAGAGCCTAAGGTGTAAATTATCGATAGTCCATATCTCGGAAACTATAAGAGATAATGCAATTTGGCAACCGGCAATGTAATTAGCATGCCGAATATTACTTGGAATGAGAATTGGAACGAAATCGCCAATAGATAAGACCATTTTACAATTTGGGCCCAAGTTAGAAGCAGAGCCTAAGGTGTAAATTATCGATAGTCCATATCTCGGAAACTATAAGAGATAATGCAATTTGGCAACCGGCAATGTAATTAGCATGCCGAATATTACTTGGAATGTGAATTGGAACGAAATCGCCAATAGATAAGACCATTTTACAATTTGGGCCCAAGTTAGAAGCAGAGCCTAAGGTGTAAGTTATCGATAGTCGATATCTCGGAAACTATAAGAGATAATGCAATTTGGCAACCGGCAATGTAATTAGCATGCCGAATATTACTTGGAATGTGAATTGGAACGAAATCGCCAATAGATAAGACCATTTTACAATTTGGGCCCAAGATAGAAGCAGAGCCTAAGGTGTAAATTATCGATAGTCCATATCTCGGAAACTATAAGAGATAATGCAATTTGGCAACCGGCAATGTAATTAGCATGCCGAATATTACTTGGAATGTGAATTGGAACGAAATCGCCAATAGATAAGACGATTTTACAATTTGGGCCCAAGTTAGAAGCAGAGCCTAAGATGTAAATTATCGATAGTCCATATCTCGGAAACTATAAGAGATAATGCAATTTGGCAACCGGCAATGTAATTAGCATGCCGAATATTACTTGGAATGTGAATTGGAACGAAATCGCCAATAGATAAGACCATTTTACAATTTGGGCCCAAGTTAGAAGCAGAGCCTAAGGTGTAAATTATCGATAGTCCATATCTCGGAAACTATAAGAGGTAATGCAATTTGGCAACCGGCAATGTAATTAGCATGCCGAATATTACTTGGAATGTGAATTGGAACGAAATCGCCAATAGATAAGACTATTTTACAATTTGGGCCCAAGTTAGAAGCAGAGCCTAAGGTGTAAATTATCGATAGTCCATATCTCGGAAACTATAAGAGATAATGCAATTTGGCAACCGGCAATTTAATTAGCATGCCGAATATTACTTGGAATGTGAATTGGAACGAAATCGCCAATAGATAAGACCATGTTACAATTTGGGCCCAAGTTAGAAGCAGAGCCTAAGGTGTAAATTATTGATAGTCCATATCTCGGAAACTATAAGAGATAATGCAATTTCGCAATCGGCAATGTAATTAGCATGCCGAATATCACTTGGAATGTGAATTGGGACGAAATCGCCAATAGATAAGACCATTTTACAATTTGGGCCCAAGTTAGAAGCAGAGCCTAAGGTGTAAATTATCGATAGTCCATATCTCGGAAACTATAAGAGATAATGCAATTTGGCAACCGGCAATGTAATTAGCATGCCGAATATTACTTGGAATGTGAATTAGAACGAAATCGCCAATAGATAAGACCATTTTACAATTTGGGCCCAAGTTAGAAGCAGAGCCTAAGGTGTAAATTATCGATAGTCCATATCTCGGAAACTATAAGAGATAATGCAATTTGGCAACCGGCAATGTAATTAGCATGCCGAATATTACTTGGAATGTGAATTGGAACGAAATCGCCAATAGATAAGACCATTTTACAATTTGGGCCCAAGTTAGAAGCAGAGCCTAAGGTGTAAATTATTGATAGTCCATATCTCGGAAACTATAAGAGATAATGCAATTTCGCAACCGGCAATGTAATTAGCATGCCGAATATTACTTGGAGTGTGAATTGGAACGAAATCGCCAATAGGTAAGACCATTTTACAATTTGGGCCCAAGTTAGAAGCAGAGCCTAAGGTGTAAATTATTGATAGTCCATATCTCGGAAACTATAAGAGATAATGCAATTTGGCAACCGGCAATGTAATTAGCATGCCGAATATTACTTGGAATGTGAATTGGAACGAAATCGCCAATAGATAAGGCCATTTTACAATTTGGGCCCAAGTTAGAAGCAGAGCCTAAGGTGTAAATTATCGATAGTCCATATCTCGGAAACTATAAGAGATAATGCAATTTGGCAACCGGCAATGTAATTATCATGCCGAATATTATTTGGAATGTGAATTGGAACGAAATCGCCAATAGATAAGACCATTTTACAATTTGGGCCCAAGTTAGAAGCAGAGCCTAAGGTGTAAATTATTGATAGTCCATATCTCGGAAACTATAAGAGATAATGCAATTTGGCAACCGGCAATGTAATTAGCATGCCGAATATTACTTGGAATGTGAATTATAACGAAATCGCCAATAGATAAGACCATTTTACAATTTGGGCCCAAGTTAGAAGCAGAGCCTAAGGTGTAAATTATCGATAGTCCATATCTCGGAAACTATAAGAGATAATGCAATTTGGCAACCGGCAATGTAATTAGCATGCCGAATATTACTTGGAATGTGAATTGGAACGAAATCGCCAATAGATAAGACCATTTTACAATTTGGGCCCAAGTTAGAAGCAGAGCCTAAGGTGTAAATTATCGATAGTCCATATCTCGGAAACTATAAGAGATAATGCAATTTGGCAACCGGCAATGTAATTAGCATGCCGAATATTACTTGGAATGTGAATTGGAACGAAATCGCCACTAGATAAGACCATTTTACAATTTGGGCCCAAGTTAGAAGCAGAGCCTAAGGTGTAAATTATTGATAGTCCATATCTCGGAAACTATAAGAGATAATGCAATTTGGCAACCGGCAATGTAATTAGCATGCCGAATAGTACTTGGAATGTGAATTGGAACGAAATCGCCAATAGATAAGACCATTTTACAATTTGGGCCCAAGTTAGAAGCAGAGCCTAAGGTGTAAATTATCGATAGTCCATATCTCGGAAACTATAAGAGATAATGCAATTTGGCAACCGGCAATGTAATTAGCATGCCGAATATTACTTGGAATGTGAATTGGAACGAAATCGCCAATAGATAAGACCATTTTACAATTTGGGCCCAAGTTAGAAGCAGAGCCTAAGGTGTAAATTATCGATAGTCCATATCTCGGAAACTATAAGAGATAATGCAATTTGGCAACCGGCAATGTAATTAGCATGCCGAATATTACTTGGAATGTGAATTGGAACGAAATCGCCACTAGATAAGACCATTTTACAATTTGGGCCCAAGTTAGAAGCAGAGCCTAAGGTGTAAATTATTGATAGTCCATATCTCGGAAACTATAAGAGATAATGCAATTTCGCAACCGGCAATGTAATGAACATGCCGAATATCACTTGGAATGTGAATTGGGACGAAATCGCCAATAGATAAGACCATTTTACAATTTGGGCCCAAGTTAGAAGCAGAGCCTAAGGTGTAAATTATCGATAGTCCATATCTCGGAAACTATAAGAGATAATGCAATTTGGCAACCGGCAATGTAATTAGCATGCCGAATATTACTTGGAATGTGAATTTGAACGAAATCGCCAATAGATAAGACCATTTTACAATTTGGGCCCAAGTTAGAAGCAGATCCTAAGGTGTAAATTATCGATAGTCCATATCTCGGAAACTATAAGAGATAATGCAATTTGGCAACCGGCAATGTAATTAGCATGCCGAATATTACTTGGAATGTGAATTGGAACGAAATCGCCAATAGATAAGACCATTTTACAATTTGGGCCCAAGTTATAAGCAGAGCCTATGGTGTAAATTATCGATAGTCCATATCTCGGAAACTATAAGAGATAATGCAATTTGGCAACCGGCAATGTAATTAGCATGCCGAATATTACTTGGAATGTGAATTGGAACGAAATCGCCAATAGATAAGACCATTTTACAATTTGGGCCCAAGTTAGAAGCAGAGCCTAAGGTGTAAATTATCGATAGTCCATATCTCGGAAACTATAAGAGTTAATGCAATTTGGCAACCGGCAATGTAATTAGCATGCCGAATATTACTTGGAATGTGAATTGGAACGAAATCGCCAATAGATAAGACCATTTTACAATTTGGGCCCAAGTTAGAAGCAGAGCCTAAGGTGTAAATTATCGATAGTCCATATCTCGGAAACTATAAGAGATAATGCAATTTGGCAACCGGCAATGTAATTAGCATGCCGAATATTACTCGGAATGTGAATTGGAACGAAATCGCCAATAGATAAGACCATTTTACAATTTGGGCCCAAGTTAGAAGCAGAGCCTAAGGTGTAAATTATCGATAGTCCATATCTCGGAAACTATAAGAGATAATGCAATTTGGCAACCGACAATGTATTTAGCATGCCGAATATTACTTGGAATGTGAATTGGAACGAAATCGCCAATAGATAAGACCATTTTACAATTTGGGCCCAAGTTAGAAGCAGAGCCTAAGGTGTAAATTATTGATAGTCCATATCTCGGAAACTATAAGAGATAATGCAATTTCGCAACCGACAATGTAATTAGCATGCCGAATATTACTTGGAATGTGAATTGGAACGAAATCGCCAATAGATAAGACCATTTTACAATTTGGGCCCAAGTTAGAAGCAGAGCCTAAGGTGTAAATTATCGATAGTCCATATATCGGAAACTATAAGAGGTAATGCAATTTGGCAAACGGCAATGTAATTAGCATGCCGAATATTACTTGGAATGTGAATTGGAACGAAATCGCCAATAGATAAGACCATTTTACAATTTGGGCCCAAGTTAGAAGCAGAGCCTAAGGTGTAAATTATCGATAGTCCATATCTCGGAAACTATAAGAGATAATGCAATTCCATATCTCGGAAACTATAAGAGATAATGCAATTTCGCAATCGGCAATGTAATTAGCATGCCGAATATTACTTGGAGTGTGAATTGGAACGAAATCGCCAATAGGTAAGACCATTTTACAATTTGGGCCCAAGTTAGAAGCAGAGCCTAAGGTGTAAATTATCGATAGTCCATATCTCGGAAACTATAAGAGATAATGCAATTTGGCAACCGGCAATGTAATTAGCATGCCGAATATTACTTGGAATGAGAATTGGAACGAAATCGCCAATAGATAAGACCATTTTACAATTTGGGCCCAAGTTAGAAGCAGAGCCTAAGGTGTAAATTATCGATAGTCCATATCTCGGAAACTATAAGAGATAATGCAATTTGGCAACCGGCAATGTAATTAGCATGCCGAATATTACTTGGAATGTGAATTGGAACGAAATCGCCAATAGATAAGACCATTTTACAATTTGGGCCCAAGTTAGAAGCAGAGCCTAAGGTGTAAGGTATCGATAGTCGATATCTCGGAAACTATAAGAGATAATGCAATTTGGCAACCGGCAATGTAATTAGCATGCCGAATATTACTTGGAATGTGAATTGGAACGAAATCGCCAATAGATAAGACCATTTTACAATTTGGGCCCAAGTTAGAAGCAGAGCCTAAGGTGTAAATTATCGATAGTCCATATCTCGGAAACTATAAGAGATAATGCAATTTGGCAACCGGCAATGTAATTAGCATGCCGAATATTACTTGGAATGTGAATTGGAACGAAATCGCCAATAGATAAGACGATTTTACAATTTGGGCCCAAGTTAGAAGCAGAGCCTAAGATGTAAATTATCGATAGTCCATATCTCGGAAACTATAAGAGATAATGCAATTTGGCAACCGGCAATGTAATTAGCATGCCGAATATTACTTGGAATGTGAATTGGAACGAAATCGCCAATAGATAAGACCATTTTACAATTTGGGCCCAAGTTAGAAGCAGAGCCTAAGGTGTAAATTATCGATAGTCCATATCTCGGAAACTATAAGAGGTAATGCAATTTGGCAACCGGCAATGTAATTAGCATGCCGAATATTACTTGGAATGTGAATTGGAACGAAATCGCCAATAGATAAGACCATTTTACAATTTGGGCCCAAGTTAGAAGCAGAGCCTAAGGTGTAAATTATCGATAGTCCATATCTCGGAAACTATAAGAGATAATGCAATTTGGCAACCGGCAATTTAATTAGCATGCCGAATATTACTTGGAATGTGAATTGGAACGAAATCGCCAATAGATAAGACCATGTTACAATTTGGGCCCAAGTTAGAAGCAGAGCCTAAGGTGTAAATTATTGATAGTCCATATCTCGGAAACTATAAGAGATAATGCAATTTCGCAATCGGCAATGTAATTAGCATGCCGAATATCACTTGGAATGTGAATTGGGACGAAATCGCCAATAGATAAGACCATTTTACAATTTGGGCCCAAGTTAGAAGCAGAGCCTAAGGTGTAAATTATCGATAGTCCATATCTCGGAAACTATAAGAGATAATGCAATTTGGCAACCGGCAATGTAATTAGCATGCAGAATATTACTTGGAATGTGAATTAGAACGAAATCGCCAATAGATAAGACCATTTTACAATTTGGGCCCAAGTTAGAAGCAGAGCCTAAGGTGTAAATTATCGATAGTCCATATCTCGGAAACTATAAGAGATAATGCAATTTGGCAACCGGCAATGTAATTAGCATGCCGAATATTACTTGGAATGTGAATTGGAACGAAATCGCCAATAGATAAGACCATTTTACAATTTGGGCCCAAGTTAGAAGCAGAGCCTAAGGTGTAAATTATTGATAGTCCATATCTCGGAAACTATAAGAGATAATGCAATTTCGCAACCGGCAATGTAATTAGCATGCCGAATATTACTTGGAGTGTGAATTGGAACGAAATCGCCAATAGGTAAGACCATTTTACAATTTGGGCCCAAGTTAGAAGCAGAGCCTAAGGTGTAAATTATTGATAGTCCATATCTCGGAAACTATAAGAGATAATGCAATTTGGCAACCGGCAATGTAATTAGCATGCCGAATATTACTTGGAATGTGAATTGGAACGAAATCGCCAATAGATAAGGCCATTTTACAATTTGGGCCCAAGTTAGAAGCAGAGCCTAAGGTGTAAATTATCGATAGTCCATATCTCGGAAACTATAAGAGATAATGCAATTTGGCAACCGGCAATGTAATTATCATGCCGAATATTATTTGGAATGTGAATTGGAACGAAATCGCCAATAGATAAGACCATTTTACAATTTGGGCCCAAGTTAGAAGCAGAGCCTAAGGTGTAAATTATTGATAGTCCATATCTCGGAAACTATAAGAGATAATGCAATTTGGCAACCGGCAATGTAATTAGCATGCCGAATATTACTTGGAATGTGAATTGGAACGAAATCGCCAATAGATAAGACCATTTTACAATTTGGGCCCAAGTTAGAAGCAGAGCCTAAGGTGTAAATTATCGATAGTCCATATCTCGGAAACTATAAGAGATAATGCAATTTGGCAACCGGCAATGTAATTAGCATGCCGAATATTACTTGGAATGTGAATTGGAACGAAATCGCCAATAGATAAGACCATTTTACAATTTGGGCCCAAGTTAGAAGCAGAGCCTAAGGTGTAAATTATCGATAGTCCATATCTCGGAAACTATAAGAGATAATGCAATTTGGCAACCGGCAATGTAATTAGCATGCCGAATATTACTTGGAATGTGAATTGGAACGAAATCGCCACTAGATAAGACCATTTTACAATTTGGGCCCAAGTTAGAAGCAGAGCCTAAGGTGTAAATTATTGATAGTCCATATCTCGGAAACTATAAGAGATAATGCAATTTCGCAACCGGCAATGTAATGAGCATGCCGAATATCACTTGGAATGTGAATTGGGACGAAATCGCCAATAGATAAGACCATTTTACAATTTGGGCCCAAGTTAGAAGCAGAGCCTAAGGTGTAAATTATCGATAGTCCATATCTCGGAAACTATAAGAGATAATGCAATTTGGCAACCGGCAATGTAATTAGCATGCCGAATATTACTTGGAATGTGAATTTGAACGAAATCGCCAATAGATAAGACCATTTTACAATTTGGGCCCAAGTTAGAAGCAGATCCTAAGGTGTAAATTATCGATAGTCCATATCTCGGAAACTATAAGAGATAATGCAATTTGGCAACCGGCAATGTAATTAGCATGCCGAATATTACTTGGAATGTGAATTGGAACGAAATCGCCAATAGATAAGACCATTTTACAATTTGGGCCCAAGTTATAAGCAGAGCCTATGGTGTAAATTATCGATAGTCCATATCTCGGAAACTATAAGAGATAATGCAATTTGGCAACCGGCAATGTAATTAGCATGCCGAATATTACTTGGAATGTGAATTGGAACGAAATCGCCAATAGATAAGACCATTTTACAATTTGGGCCCAAGTTAGAAGCAGAGCCTAAGGTGTAAATTATCGATAGTCCATATCTCGGAAACTATAAGAGTTAATGCAACTTGGCAACCGGCAATGTAATTAGCATGCCGAATATTACTTGGAATGTGAATTGGAACGAAATCGCCAATAGATAAGACCATTTTACAATTTGGGCCCAAGTTAGAAGCAGAGCCTAAGGTGTAAATTATCGATAGTCCATATCTCGGAAACTATAAGAGATAATGCAATTTGGCAACCGGCAATGTAATTAGCATGCCGAATATTACTCGGAATGTGAATTGGAACGAAATCGCCAATAGATAAGACCATTTTACAATTTGGGCCCAAGTTAGAAGCAGAGCCTAAGGTGTAAATTATCGATAGTCCATATCTCGGAAACTATAAGAGATAATGCAATTTGGCAACCGACAATGTATTTAGCATGCCGAATATTACTTGGAATGTGAATTGGAACGAAATCGCCAATAGATAAGACCATTTTACAATTTGGGCCCAAGTTAGAAGCAGAGCCTAAGGTGTAAATTATTGATAGTCCATATCTCGGAAACTATAAGAGATAATGCAATTTCGCAACCGACAATGTAATTAGCATGCCGAATATTACTTGGAATGTGAATTGGAACGAAATCGCCAATAGATAAGACCATTTTACAATTTGGGCCCAAGTTAGAAGCAGAGCCTAAGGTGTAAATTATCGATAGTCCATATATCGGAAACTATAAGAGGTAATGCAATTTGGCAAACGGCAATGTAATTAGCATGCCGAATATTACTTGGAATGTGAATTGGAACGAAATCGCCAATAGATAAGACCATTTTACAATTTGGGCCCAAGTTAGAAGCAGAGCCTAAGGTGTAAATTATCGATAGTCCATATCTCGGAAACTATAAGAGATAATGCAATTCCATATCTCGGAAACTATAAGAGATAATGCAATTTCGCAATCGGCAATGTAATTAGCATGCCGAATATTACTTGGAGTGTGAATTGGAACGAAATCGCCAATAGATAAGACCATTTTACAATTTGGGCCCAAGTTAGAAGCAGAGCCTAAGGTGTAAATTATCGATAGTCCATATCTCGGAAACTATAAGAGATAATGCAATTTGGCAACCGGCAATGTAATTAGCATGCCGAATATTACTTGGAATGAGAATTGGAACGAAATCGCCAATAGATAAGACCATTTTACAATTTGGGCCCAAGTTAGAAGCAGAGCCTAAGGTGTAAATTATCGATAGTCCATATCTCGGAAACTATAAGAGATAATGCAATTTGGCAACCGGCAATGTAATTAGCATGCCGAATATTACTTGGAATGTGAATTGGAACGAAATCGCCAATAGATAAGACCATTTTACAATTTGGGCCCAAGTTAGAAGCAGAGCCTAAGGTGTAAGTTATCGATAGTCGATATCTCGGAAACTATAAGAGATAATGCAATTTGGCAACCGGCAATGTAATTAGCATGCCGAATATTACTTGGAATGTGAATTGGAACGAAATCGCCAATAGATAAGACCATTTTACAATTTGGGCCCAAGTTAGAAGCAGAGCCTAAGGTGTAAATTATCGATAGTCCATATCTCGGAAACTATAAGAGATAATGCAATTTGGCAACCGGCAATGTAATTAGCATGCCGAATATTACTTGGAATGTGAATTGGAACGAAATCGCCAATAGATAAGACGATTTTACAATTTGGGCCCAAGTTAGAAGCAGAGCCTAAGATGTAAATTATCGATAGTCCATATCTCGGAAACTATAAGAGATAATGCAATTTGGCAACCGGCAATGTAATTAGCATGCCGAATATTACTTGGAATGTGAATTGGAACGAAATCGCCAATAGATAAGACCATTTTACAATTTGGGCCCAAGTTAGAAGCAGAGCCTAAGGTGTAAATTATCGATAGTCCATATCTCGGAAACTATAAGAGGTAATGCAATTTGGCAACCGGCAATGTAATTAGCATGCCGAATATTACTTGGAATGTGAATTGGAACGAAATCGCCAATAGATAAGACCATTTTACAATTTGGGCCCAAGTTAGAAGCAGAGCCTAAGGTGTAAATTATCGATAGTCCATATCTCGGAAACTATAAGAGATAATGCAATTTGGCAACCGGCAATGTAATTAGCATGCCGAATATTACTCGGAATGTGAATTGGAACGAAATCGCCAATAGATAAGACCATTTTACAATTTGGGCCCAAGTTAGAAGCAGAGCCTAAGGTGTAAATTATCGATAGTCCATATCTCGGAAACTATAAGAGATAATGCAATTTGGCAACCGGCAATGTAATTAGCATGCCGAATATTACTTGGAATGTGAATTGGAACGAAATCGCCAATAGATAAGACCATTTTACAATTTGGGCCCAAGTTAGAAGCAGAGCCTAAGGTGTAAATTATTGATAGTCCATATCTCGGAAACTATAAGAGATAATGCAATTTCGCAACCGGCAATGTAATTAGCATGCCGAATATTACTTGGAGTGTGAATTGGAACGAAATCGCCAATAGATAAGACCATTTTACAATTTGGGCGCAAGTTAGAAGCAGAGCCTAAGGTGTAAATTATCGATAGTCCATATCTCGGAAACTATAAGAGATAATGCAATTTGGCAACCGGCAATGTAATTAGCATGCCGAATATTACTTGGAATGAGAATTGGAACGAAATCGCCAATAGATAAGACCATTTTACAATTTGGGCCCAAGTTAGAAGCAGAGCCTAAGGTGTAAATTATCGATAGTCCATATCTCGGAAACTATAAGAGATAATGCAATTTGGCAACCGGCAATGTAATTAGCATGCCGAATATTACTTGGAATGTGAATTGGAACGAAATCGCCAATAGATAAGACCATTTTACAATTTGGGCCCAAGTTAGAAGCAGAGCCTAAGGTGTAAATTATCGATAGTCCATATCTCGGAAACTATAAGAGATAATGCAATTTGGCAACCGGCAATGTAATTAGCATGCCGAATATTACTTGGAATGTGAAATGGAACGAAATCGCCAATAGATAAGACCATTTTACAATTTGGGCCCAAGTTAGAAGCAGAGCCTAAGGTGTAAATTATCGATAGTCCATATCTCGGAAACTATAAGAGATAATGCAATTTGGCAACCGGTAATGTAATTAGCATGCCGAATATTACTTGGAGTGTGAATTGGAACGAAATCGCCAATAGATAAGACCATTTTACAATTTGGGCCCAAGTTAGAAGCAGAGCCTAAGGTGTAAATTATCGATAGTCCATATCTCGGAAACTATAAGAGATAATACAATTTGGCAACCGGCAATGTAATTAGCATGCCGAATATTACTTGGAATGAGAATTGGAACGAAATCGCCAATAGATAAGACCATTTTACAATTTGGGCCCAAGTTAGAAGCAGAGCCTAAGGTGTAAATTATCGATAGTCCATATCTCGGAAACTATAAGAGATAATGCAATTTGGCAACCGGCAATGTAATTAGCATGCCGAATATTACTTGGAATGTGAATTGGAACGAAATCGCCAATAGATAAGACCATTTTACAATTTGGGCCCAAGTTAGAAGCAGAGCCTAAGGTGTAAATTATCGATAGTCCATATCTCGGAAACTATAAGAGATAATGCAATTTGGCAACCGGCAATGTAATTAGCATGCCGAATATTACTTGGAATGTGAATTGGAACGAAATCGCCAATAGATAAGACCATTTTACAATTTGGGCCCAAGTTAGAAGCAGAGCCTAAGGTGTAAATTATCGATAGTCCATATCTCGGAAACTATAAGAGATAATGCAATTTGGCAACCGGCAATGTAATTAGCATGCCGAATATTACTTGGAATGTGAATTGGAACGAAATCGCCAATAGATAAGACCATTTTACAATTTGGGCCCAAGTTAGAAGCAGAGCCTAAGGTGTAAATTATTGATAGTCCATATCTCGGAAACTATAAGAGATAATGCAATTTCGCAACCGGCAATGTAATTAGCATGCCGAATATCACTTGGAATGTGAATTGGGACGAAATCGCCAATAGATAAGACCATTTTACAATTTGGGCCCAAGTTAGAAGTAGAGCCTAAGGTGTAAATTATCGATAGTCCATATCTCGGAAACTATAAGAGATAATGCAATTTGGCAACCGGCAATGTAATTAGCATGTCGAATATTACTTGGAATGTGAATTGGAACGAAATCGCCAATAGATAAGACCATTTTACAATTTGGGCCCAAGTTAGAAGCAGAGCCTAAGATGTAAATTATCGATAGTCCATATCTCGGAAACTATAAGAGATAATGCAATTTGGCAACCGGCAATGTAATTAGCATGCCGAATATTACTTGGAATGTGAATTGGAACGAAATCGCCAATAGATAAGACCATTTTACAATTTGGGCCCAAGTTAGAAGCAGAGCCTAAGGTGTAAATTATCGATAGTCCATATCTCGGAAACTATAAGAGATAATGCAATTTGGCAACCGGTAATGTAATTAGCATGCCGAATATTACTTGGAGTGTGAATTGGAACGAAATCGCCAATAGATAAGACCATTTTACAATTTGGGCCCAAGTTAGAAGCAGAGCCTAAGGTGTAAATTATCGATAGTCCATATCTCGGAAACTATAAGAGATAATACAATTTGGCAACCGGCAATGTAATTAGCATGCCGAATATTACTTGGAATGAGAATTGGAACGAAATCGCCAATAGATAAGACCATTTTACAATTTGGGCCCAAGTTAGAAGCAGAGCCTAAGGTGTAAATTATCGATAGTCCATATCTCGGAAACTATAAGAGATAATGCAATTTGGCAACCGGCAATGTAATTAGCATGCCGAATATTACTTGGAATGTGAATTGGAACGAAATCGCCAATAGATAAGACCATTTTACAATTTGGGCCCAAGTTAGAAGCAGAGCCTAAGGTGTAAATTATCGATAGTCCATATCTCGGAAACTATAAGAGATAATGCAATTTGGCAACCGGCAATGTAATTAGCATGCCGAATATTACTTGGAATGTGAATTGGAACGAAATCGCCAATAGATAAGACCATTTTACAATTTGGGCCCAAGTTAGAAGCAGAGCCTAAGGTGTAAATTATCGATAGTCCATATCTCGGAAACTATAAGAGATAATGCAATTTGGCAACCGGCAATGTAATTAGCATGCCGAATATTACTTGGAATGTGAATTGGAACGAAATCGCCAATAGATAAGACCATTTTACAATTTGGGCCCAAGTTAGAAGCAGAGCCTAAGGTGTAAATTATTGATAGTCCATATCTCGGAAACTATAAGAGATAATGCAATTTCGCAACCGGCAATGTAATTAGCATGCCGAATATCACTTGGAATGTGAATTGGGACGAAATCGCCAATAGATAAGACCATTTTACAATTTGGGCCCAAGTTAGAAGTAGAGCCTAAGGTGTAAATTATCGATAGTCCATATCTCGGAAACTATAAGAGATAATGCAATTTGGCAACCGGCAATGTAATTAGCATGTCGAATATTACTTGGAATGTGAATTGGAACGAAATCGCCAATAGATAAGACCATTTTACAATTTGGGCCCAAGTTAGAAGCAGAGCCTAAGATGTAAATTATCGATAGTCCATATCTCGGAAACTATAAGAGATAATGCAATTTGGCAACCGGCAATGTAATTAGCATGCCGAATATTACTTGGAATGTGAATTGGAACGAAATCGCCAATAGATAAGACCATTTTACAATTTGGGCCCAAGTTAGAAGCAGAGCCTAAGGTGTAAATTATCGATAGTCCATATCTCGGAAACTATAAGAGATAATTCAATTTGGCAACCGGCAATGTAATTAGCATGCCGGATATTACTTGGAATGTGAAATGGAACGAAATCGCCAATAGATAAGACCATTTTACAATTTGGGCCCAAGTTAGAAGCAGAGCCTAAGGTGTAAATTATCGATAGTCCATATCTCGGAAACTATAAGAGCTAATGCAATTTGGCAACCGGCAATGTAATTAGCATGCCGAATATTACTTGGAATGTGAATTGGAACGAAATCGCCAATAGATAAGACGATTTTACAATTTGGGCCCAAGTTAGAAGCAGAGCCTAAGATGTAAATTATCGATAGTCCATATCTCGGAAACTATAAGAGATAATGCAATTTGGCAACCGGCAATGTAATTAGCATGCCGAATATTACTTGGAATGTGAATTGGAACGAAATCGCCAATAGGTAAGACCATTTTACAATTTGGGCCCAAGTTAGAAGCAGAGCCTAAGGTGTAAATTATCGATAGTCCATATCTCGGAAACTATAAGAGGTAATTCAATTTGGCAACCGTCAATGTAATTAGCATGCCGGATATTACTTGGAATGTGAATTGGAACGAAATCGCCAATAGATAAGACCATTTTATAATTTGGGCCCAAGTTAGAAGCAGAGCCTAAGGTGTAAATTACCGATAGTCCATATCTCGGAAACTATAAGAGATAATGCAATTTGGCAACCGGCAATGTAATTAGCATGCCGAATATTACTTGGAATGTGAATTGGAACGAAATCGCCAATAGATAAGACGATTTTACAATTTGGGCCCAAGTTAGAAGCAGAGCCTAAGGTGTAAATTATCGATAGTCCATATCTCGGAAACTATAAGAGATAATGCAATTTGGCAACCGGCAATGTAATTAGCATGCCGAATATTACTTGGAATGTGAATTGGAACGAAATCGCCAATAGATAAGACCATTTTACAATTTGGGCCCAAGTTAGAAGCAGAGCCTAAGGTGTAAATTATCGATAGTCCATATCTCGGAAACTATAAGAGATAATGCAATTTGGCAACCGGCAATGTAATTAGCATGCCGAATATTACTTGGAATGTGAATTGGAACGAAATCGCCAATAGGTAAGACCATTTTACAATTTGGGCCCAAGTTAGAAGCAGAGCCTAAGGTGTAAATTATCGATAGTCCATATCTCGGAAACTATAAGAGATAATTCAATTTGGCAACCGGCAATGTAATTAGCATGCCGAATATTACTTGGAATGTGAATTGGAACGAAATCGCCAATAGATAAGACCATTTTACAATTTGGGCCCAAGTTAGAAGCAGAGCCTAAGGTGTAAATTATCGATAGTCCATATCTCGGAAACTATAAGATATAATGCAATTTGGCAACCGGCAATGTAATTAGCATGCCGAATATTACTTGGAATGTGAATTGGAACGAAATCGCCAATAGATAAGACCATTTTACAATTTGGGCCCAAGTTAGAAGCAGAGCCTAAGGTGTAAATTATCGATAGTCCATATCTCGGAAACTATAAGAGATAATGCAATTTGGCAAACGGCAATGTAATTAGCATGCCGAATATTACTTGGACTGTGAATTGGAACGAAATCGCCAATAGATAAGACCATTTTACAATTTGGGCCCAAGTTAGAAGCAGAGCCTAAGGTGTAAATTATCGATAGTCCATATCTCGGAAACTATAAGAGATAATTCAATTTGGCAACAGGCAATGTAATTAGCATTCCGAATATTACTTGGAATGTGAATTGGAACGAAATCGCCAATAGATAAGACCATTTTACAATTTGGGCCCAAGTTAGAAGCAGAGCCTAAGGTGTAAATTATTGATAGTCCATATCTCGGAAACTATAAGAGATAATGCAATTTGGCAACCGGCAATGTAATTAGCATGCCGAATATTACTTGGAATGTGAATTGGAACGAAATCGCCAATAGAGAAGACCATTTTACAATTTGGGCCCAAGTTAGAAGCAGAGCCTAAGGTGTAAATTATCGATAGTCCATATCTCGGAAACTATAAGAGATAATGCAATTTGGCAACCGGCAAAGTAATTAGCATGCCGAATATTACTTGGAATGTGAATTGGAACGAAATCGCCAATAGATAAGACCATTTTACAATTTGGGCCCAAGTTAGAAGCAGAGCCTAAGGTGTAAATTATCGATAGTCCATATCTCGGAAACTATAAGAGGTAATGCAATTTGGCAACCGGCAATGTAATTAGCATGCCGAATATTACTTGGAATGTGAATTGGAACGAAATCGCCAATAGAGAAGACCATTTTACAATTTGGGCCCAAGATAGAAGCAGAGCCTAAGGTGTAAATTATCGATAGTCCATATCTCGGAAACTATAAGAGATAATGCAATTTGGCAACCGGCAATGTAATTAGCATGCCGAATATTACTTGGAATGTGAATTGGAACGAAATCGCCAATAGATAAGACCATTTTACAATTTGGGCCCAAGTTAGAAGCAGAGCCTAAGGTGTAAATTATCGATAGTCCATATCTCGGAAACTATAAGAGATAATGCAATTTGGCAACCGGCAATGTAATTAGCATGCCGAATATTACTTGGAATGTGAATTGGAACGAAATCGCCAATAGATAAGACCATTTTACAATTTGGGCCCAAGTTAGAAGCAGAGCCTAAGGTGTAAATTATCGATAGTCCATATCTCGGAAACTATAAGAGATAATGCAATTTGGCAACCGGCAATGTAATTAGCATGCCGAATATTACTTGGAATGTGAATTGGAACGAAATCGCCAATAGATAAGACCATTTTACAATTT
This sequence comes from Rhynchophorus ferrugineus, assembly GCF_030347505.1. NCBI lineage: Eukaryota > Metazoa > Arthropoda > Insecta > Coleoptera > Curculionidae > Rhynchophorus > Rhynchophorus ferrugineus. The sequence continues at coordinate 50,033 of NW_027472886.1, forward strand.
GGGCCCAAGTTAGAAGCAGAGCCTAAGGTGTAAATTATTGATAGTCCATATCTCGGAAACTATAAGAGATAATGCAATTTCGCAACCGGCAATGTAATTAGCATGCCGAATATTACTTGGAGTGTGAATTGGAACGAAATCGCCAATAGATAAGACCATTTTACAATTTGGGCCCAAGTTAGAAGCAGAGCCTAAGGTGTAAATTATCGATAGTCCATATCTCGGGAACTATAAGAGATAATGCAATTTGGCAACCGGCAATGTAATTAGCATGCCGAATATTACTTGGAATGTGAATTGGAACGAAATCGCCAATAGATAAGACCATTTTACAATTTGGGCCCAAGTTAGAAGCAGAGCCTAAGGTGTAAATTATCGATAGTCCATATCTCGGAAACTATAAGAGATAATGCAATTTGGCAACCGGCAATGTAATTAGCATGCCGAATATTACCTGGAATGTGAATTGGAACGAAATCGCCAATAGATAAGGCCATTTTACAATTTGGGCCCAAGTTAGAAGCAGAGCCTAAGGTGTAAATTATTGATAGTCCATATCTCGGAAACTATAAGAGATAATGCAATTTCGCAACCGGCAATGTAATTAGCATGCCGAATATCACTTGGAATGTGAATTGGGACGAAATCGCCAATAGATAAGACCATTTTACAATTTGGGCCCAAGTTAGAAGCAGAGCCTAAGGTGTAAATTATCGATAGTCCATATCTCGGAAACTATAAGAGATAATGCAATTTGGCAACCGGCAATGTAATTAGCATGCCGAATATTACTTGGAATGTGAATTGGAACGAAATCGCCAATAGATAAGACCATTTTACAATTTGGGCCCAAGTTAGAAGCAGAGCCTAAGATGTAAATTATCGATAGTCCATATCTCGGAAACTATAAGAGATAATGCAATTTGGCAACCGGCAATGTAATTAGCATGCCGAATATTACTTGGAATGTGAATTGGAACGAAATCGCCAATAGATAAGACCATTTTACAATTTGGGCCCAAGTTAGAAGCAGAGCCTAAGGTGTAAATTATCGATAGTCCATATCTCGGAAACTATAAGAGATAATTCAATTTAGCAACCGGCAATGTAATTAGCATGCCGGATATTACTTGGAATGTGAATTGGAACGAAATCGCCAATAGATAAGACCATTTTACAATTTGGGCCCAAGTTAGAAGCAGAGCCTAAGGTGTAAATTATCGATAGTCCATATCTCGGAAACTATAAGAGATAATGCAATTTGGCAACCGGCAATGTAATTAGCATGCCGAATATTACTTGGAATGTGAATTGGAACGATATCGCCAATAGATAAGACGATTTTACAATTTGGGCCCAAGTTAGAAGCAGAGCCTAAGGTGTAAATTATCGATAGTCCATATCTCGGAAACTATAAGAGATAATGCAATTTGGCAACCGGCAATGTAATTAGCATGCCGAATATTACTTGGAATGTGAATTGGAACGAAATCGCCAATAGATAAGACCATTTTACAATTTGGGCCCAAGTTAGAAGCAGAGCCTAAGGTGTAAATTATTGATAGTCCATATCTCGGAAACTATAAGAGATAATGCAATTTCGCAATCGGCAATGTAATTAGCATGCCGAATATCACTTGGAATGTGAATTGGGACGAAATCGCCAATAGATAAGACCATTTTACAATTTGGGCCCAAGTTAGAAGCAGAGCCTAAGGTGTAAATTATCGATAGTCCATATCTCGGAAACTATAAGAGATAATGCAATTTGGCAACCGGCAATGTAATTAGCATGCCGAATATTACTTGGAATGTGAATTAGAACGAAATCGCCAATAGATAAGACCATTTTACAATTTGGGCCCAAGTTAGAAGCAGAGCCTAAGGTGTAAATTATCGATAGTCCATATCTCGGAAACTATAAGAGATAATGCAATTTGGCGACCGGCAATGTAATTAGCATGCCGAATATTACTTGGAATGTGAATTGGAACGAAATCGCCAATAGATAAGACCATTTTACAATTTGGGCCCAAGTTAGAAGCAGAGCCTAAGGTGTAAATTATCGATAGTCCATATCTCGGAAACTATAAGAGATAATGCAATTTGGCAACCGGCAATGTAATTAGCATGCCGAATATTACTTGGAATGTGAATTGGAACGAAATCGCCAATAGATAAGGCCATTTTACAATTTGGGCCCAAGTTAGAAGCAGAACCTAAGGTGTAAATTATCGATAGACCATATCTCGGAAACTATAAGAGATAATGCAATTTGGCAACCGGCAATGTAATTATCATGCCGAATATTATTTGGAATGTGAATTGGAACGAAATCGCCAATAGATAAGACCATTTTACAATTTGGGCCCAAGTTAGAAGCAGAGCCTAAGGTGTAAATTATCGATAGTCCATATCTCGGAAACTATAAGAGATAATGCAATTTCGCAATCGGCAATGTAATTAGCATGCCGAATATCACTTGGAATGTGAATTGGGACGAAATCGCCAATAGATAAGACCATTTTACAATTTGGGCCCAAGTTAGAAGCAGAGCCTAAGGTGTAAATTATCGATAGTCCATATCTCGGAAACTATAAGAGATAATGCAATTTGGCAACCGGCAATGTAATTAGCATGCCGAATATTACTTGGAATGTGAATTAGAACGAAATCGCCAATAGATAAGACCATTTTACAATTTGGGCCCAAGTTAGAAGCAGAGCCTAAGGTGTAAATTATCGATAGTCCATATCTCGGAAACTATAAGAGATAATGCAATTTGGCAACCGGCAATGTAATTAGCATGCCGAATATTACTTGGAATGTGAATTGGAACGAAATCGCCAATAGATAAGGCCATTTTACAATTTGGGCCCAAGTTAGAAGCAGAACCTAAGGTGTAAATTATCGATAGTCCATATCTCGGAAACTATAAGAGATAATGCAATTTGGCAACCGGCAATGTAATTATCATGCCGAATATTATTTGGAATGTGAATTGGAACGAAATCGCCAATAGATAAGACCATTTTACAATTTGGGCCCAAGTTAGAAGCAGAGCCTAAGGTGTAAATTATTGATAGTCCATATCTCGGAAACTATAAGAGATAATGCAATTTGGCAAACGGCAATGTAATTAGCATGCCGAATATTACTTGGAATGTGAATTGGAACGAAATAGCCAATAGATAAGACCATTTTACAATTTGGGCCCAAGTTAGAAGCAGAGCCTAAGGTGTAAATTATCGATAGTCCATATCTCGGAAACTATAAGAGATAATGCAATTTGGCAACCGGCAATGTAATTAGCATGCCGAATATTACTTGGAATGTGAATTGGAACGAAATCGCCAATAGATAAGACCATTTTACAATTTGGGCCCAAGTTAGAAGCAGAGCCTAAGGTGTAAATTATCGATAGTCCATATCTCGGAAACTATAAGAGATAATGCAATTTGGCAACCGGCAATGTAATTAGCATGCCGAATATTACTTGGATTGTGAATTGGAACGAAATCGCCAATAGATAAGACCATTTTACAATTTGGGCCCAAGTTAGAAGCAGAGCCTAAGGTGTAAATTATTGATAGTCCATATCTCGGAAACTATAAGAGATAATGCAATTTCGCAACCGGCAATGTAATGAGCATGCCGAATATCACTTGGAATGTGAATTGGGACGAAATCGCCAATAGATAAGACCATTTTACAATTTGGGCCCAAGTTAGAAGCAGAGCCTAAGGTGTAAATTATCGATAGTCCATATCTCGGAAACTATAAGAGATAATGCAATTTGGCAACCGGCAATGTAATTAGCATGCCGAATATTACTTGGAATGTGAATTTGAACGAAATCGCCAATAGATAAGACCATTTTACAATTTGGGCCCAAGTTAGAAGCAGATCCTAAGGTGTAAATTATCGATAGTCCATATCTCGGAAACTATAAGAGATAATGCAATTTGGCAACCGGCAATGTAATTAGCATGCCGAATATTACTTGGAATGTGAATTGGAACGAAATCGCCAATAGATAAGACCATTTTACAATTTGGGCCCAAGTTAGAAGCAGAGCCTAAGGTGTAAATTATCGATAGTCCATATCTCGGAAACTATAAGAGATAATGCAATTTGGCAACCGGCAATGTAATTAGCATGCCGAATATTACTTGGAATGTGAATTGGAACGAAATCGCCAATAGATAAGACCATTTTACAATTTGGGCCCAAGTTATAAGCAGAGACTATGGTGTAAATTATCGATAGTCCATATCTCGGAAACTATAAGAGATAATGCAATTTGGCAACCGGCAATGTAATTAGCATGCCGAATATTACATGGAATGTGAATTGGAACGAAATCGCCAATAGATAAGACCATTTTACAATTTGGGCCCAAGTTAGAAGCAGAGCCTAAGGTGTAAATTATCGATAGTCCATATCTCGGAAACTATAAGAGTTAATGCAATTTGGCAACCGGCAATGTAATTAGCATGCCGAATATTACTTGGAATGTGAATTGGAACGAAATCGCCAATAGATAAGACCATTTTACAATTTGGGCCCAAGTTAGAAGCAGAGCCTAAGGTGTAAATTATCGATAGTCCATATCTCGGAAACTATAAGAGATAATGCAATTTGGCAACCGGCAATGTAATTAGCATGCCGAATATTACTCGGAATGTGAATTGGAACGAAATCGCCAATAGATAAGACCATTTTACAATTTGGGCCCAAGTTAGAAGCAGAGCCTAAGGTGTAAATTATCGATAGTCCATATCTCGGAAACTATAAGAGATAATGCAATTTGGCAACCGACAATGTAATTAGCATGCCGAATATTACTTGGAATGTGAATTGGAACGAAATCGCCAATAGATAAGACCATTTTACAATTTGGGCCCAAGTTAGAAGCAGAGCCTAAGGTGTAAATTATTGATAGTCCATATCTCGGAAACTATAAGAGATAATGCAATTTCGCAACCGACAATGTAATTAGCATGCCGAATATTACTTGGAATGTGAATTGGAACGAAATCGCCAATAGATAAGACCATTTTACAATTTGGGCCCAAGTTAGAAGCAGAGCCTAAGGTGTAAATTATCGATAGTCCATATCTCGGAAACTATAAGAGGTAATGCAATTTGGCAAACGGCAATGTAATTAGCATGCCGAATATTACTTGGAATGTGAATTGGAACGAAATCGCCAATAGATAAGACCATTTTACAATTTGGGCCCAAGTTAGAAGCAGAGCCTAAGGTGTAAATTATCGATAGTCCATATCTCGGAAACTATAAGAGATAATGCAATTTGGCAACCGGCAATGTAATTAGCATGCCGAATATTACTTGGAATGTGAATTGGAACGAAATCGCCAATAGATAAGACCATTTTACAATTTGGGCCCAAGTTAGAAGCAGAGCCTAAGGTGTAAATTATCGATAGTCCATATCTCGGAAACTATAAGAGATAATGCAATTTGGCAACCGGCAATGTAATTAGCATGCCGAATATTACTTGGAATGTGAATTGGAACGAAATCGCCAATAGATAAGACCATTTTACAATTTGGGCCCAAGTTAGAAGCAGAGCCTAAGGTGTAAATTATCGATAGTCCATATCTCGGAAACTATAAGAGATAATGCAATTTGGCAACCGGCAATGTAATTAGCATGCCGAATATTACTTGGAATGTGAATTGGAACGAAATCGCCAATAGATAAGACCATTTTACAATTTGGGCCCAAGTTAGAAGCAGAGCCTAAGGTGTAAATTATCGATAGTCCATATCTCGGAAACTATAAGAGATAATGCAATTTGGCAACCGGCAATGTAATTAGCATGCCGAATATTACTTGGAATGTGAATTGGAACGAAATCGCCACTAGATAAGACCATTTTACAATTTGGGCCCAAGTTAGAAGCAGAGCCTAAGGTGTAAATTATTGATAGTCCATATCTCGGAAACTATAAGAGATAATGCAATTTGGCAACCGGCAATGTAATTAGCATGCCGAATATTACTTGGAATGTGAATTGGAACGAAATCGCCAATAGATAAGACCATTTTACAATTTGGGCCCAAGTTAGAAGCAGAGCCTAAGGTGTAAATTATCGATAGTCCATATCTCGGAAACTATAAGATATAATGCAATTTGGCAACCGGCAATGTAATTAGCATGCCGAATATTACTTGGAATGTGAATTGGAACGAAATCGCCACTAGATAAGACCATTTTACAATTTGGGCCCAAGTTAGAAGCAGAGCCTAAGGTGTAAATTATTGATAGTCCATATCTCGGAAACTATAAGAGATAATGCAATTTCGCAACCGGCAATGTAATGAGCATGCCGAATATCACTTGGAATGTGAATTGGGACGAAATCGCCAATAGATAAGACCATTTTACAATTTGGGCCCAAGTTAGAAGCAGAGCCTAAGGTGTAAATTATCGATAGTCCATATCTCGGAAACTATAAGAGATAATGCAATTTGGCAACCGGCAATGTAATTAGCATGCCGAATATTACTTGGAATGTGAATTGGAACGAAATCGCCAATAGATAAGACCATTTTACAATTTGGGCCCAAGTTATAAGCAGAGCCTATGGTGTAAATTATCGATAGTCCATATCTCGGAAACTATAAGAGATAATGCAATTTGGCAACCGGCAATGTAATTAGCATGCCGAATATTACTTGGAATGTGAATTGGAACGAAATCGTCAATAGATAAGACCATTTTACAATTTGGGCCCAAGTTAGAAGCAGAGCCTAAGGTGTAAATTATCGATAGTCCATATCTCGGAAACTATAAGAGTTAATGCAACTTGGCAACCGGCAATGTAATTAGCATGCCGAATATTACTTGGAATGTGAATTGGAACGAAATCGCCAATAGATAAGACCATTTTACAATTTGGGCCCAAGTTAGAAGCAGAGCCTAAGGTGTAAATTATCGATAGTCCATATCTCGGAAACTATAAGAGATAATGCAATTTGGCAACCGGCAATGTAATTAGCATGCCGAATATTACTCGGAATGTGAATTGGAACGAAATCGCCAATAGATAAGACCATTTTACAATTTGGGCCCAAGTTAGAAGCAGAGCCTAAGGTGTAAATTATCGATAGTCCATATCTCGGAAACTATAAGAGATAATGCAATTTGGCAACCGACAATGTATTTAGCATGCCGAATATTACTTGGAATGTGAATTGGAACGAAATCGCCAATAGATAAGACCATTTTACAATTTGGGCCCAAGTTAGAAGCAGAGCCTAAGGTGTAAATTATTGATAGTCCATATCTCGGAAACTATAAGAGATAATGCAATTTCGCAACCGACAATGTAATTAGCATGCCGAATATTACTTGGAATGTGAATTGGAACGAAATCGCCAATAGATAAGACCATTTTACAATTTGGGCCCAAGTTAGAAGCAGAGCCTAAGGTGTAAATTATCGATAGTCCATATATCGGAAACTATAAGAGGTAATGCAATTTGGCAAACGGCAATGTAATTAGCATGCCGAATATTACTTGGAATGTGAATTGGAACGAAATCGCCAATAGATAAGACCATTTTACAATTTGGGCCCAAGTTAGAAGCAGAGCCTAAGGTGTAAATTATCGATAGTCCATATCTCGGAAACTATAAGAGATAATGCAATTCCATATCTCGGAAACTATAAGAGATAATGCAATTTGGCAACCGGCAATGTAATTAGCATGCCGAATATTACTTGGAGTGTGAATTGGAACGAAATCGCCAATAGATAAGACCATTTTACAATTTGGGCCCAAGTTAGAAGCAGAGCCTAAGGTGTAAATTATCGATAGTCCATATCTCGGAAACTATAAGAGATAATGCAATTTGGCAACCGGCAATGTAATTAGCATGCCGAATATTACTTGGAATGAGAATTGGAACGAAATCGCCAATAGATAAGACCATTTTACAATTTGGGCCCAAGTTAGAAGCAGAGCCTAAGGTGTAAATTATCGATAGTCCATATCTCGGAAACTATAAGAGATAATGCAATTTGGCAACCGGCAATGTAATTAGCATGCCGAATATTACTTGGAATGTGAATTGGAACGAAATCGCCAATAGATAAGACCATTTTACAATTTGGGCCCAAGTTAGAAGCAGAGCCTAAGGTGTAAGTTTCGTCCATCGATCGATGGTCGATATCTCGGAAACTATAAGAGATAATGCAATTTGGCAACCGGCAATGTAATTAGCATGCCGAATATTACTTGGAATGTGAATTGGAACGAAATCGCCAATAGATAAGACCATTTTACAATTTGGGCCCAAGTTAGAAGCAGAGCCTAAGGTGTAAATTATCGATAGTCCATATCTCGGAAACTATAAGAGATAATGCAATTTGGCAACCGGCAATGTAATTAGCATGCCGAATATTACTTGGAATGTGAATTGGAACGAAATCGCCAATAGATAAGACGATTTTACAATTTGGGCCCAAGTTAGAAGCAGAGCCTAAGATGTAAATTATCGATAGTCCATATCTCGGAAACTATAAGAGATAATGCAATTTGGCAACCGGCAATGTAATTAGCATGCCGAATATTACTTGGAATGTGAATTGGAACGAAATCGCCAATAGATAAGACCATTTTACAATTTGGGCCCAAGTTAGAAGCAGAGCCTAAGGTGTAAATTATCGATAGTCCATATCTCGGAAACTATAAGAGGTAATGCAATTTGGCAACCGGCAATGTAATTAGCATGCCGAATATTACTTGGAATGTGAATTGGAACGAAATCGCCAATAGATAAGACCATTTTACAATTTGGGCCCAAGTTAGAAGCAGAGCCTAAGGTGTAAATTATCGATAGTCCATATCTCGGAAACTATAAGAGATAATGCAATTTGGCAACCGGCAATGTAATTAGCATGCCGAATATTACTCGGAATGTGAATTGGAACGAAATCGCCAATAGATAAGACCATTTTACAATTTGGGCCCAAGTTAGAAGCAGAGCCTAAGGTGTAAATTATCGATAGTCCATATCTCGGAAACTATAAGAGATAATGCAATTTGGCAACCGGCAATGTAATTAGCATGCCGAATATTACTTGAAATGTGAATTGGAACGAAATCGCCAATAGATAAGACCATTTTACAATTTGGGCCCAAGTTAGAAGCAGAGCCTAAGGTGTAAATTATTGATAGTCCATATCTCGGAAACTATAAGAGATAATGCAATTTCGCAACCGGCAATGTAATTAGCATGCCGAATATTACTTGGAGTGTGAATTGGAACGAAATCGCCAATAGATAAGACCATTTTACAATTTGGGCGCAAGTTAGAAGCAGAGCCTAAGGTGTAAATTATCGATAGTCCATATCTCGGAAACTATAAGAGATAATGCAATTTGGCAACCGGCAATGTAATTAGCATGCCGAATATTACTTGGAATGAGAATTGGAACGAAATCGCCAATAGATAAGACCATTTTACAATTTGGGCCCAAGTTAGAAGCAGAGCCTAAGGTGTAAATTATCGATAGTCCATATCTCGGAAACTATAAGAGATAATGCAATTTGGCAACCGGCAATGTAATTAGCATGCCGAATATTACTTGGAATGTGAATTGGAACGAAATCGCCAATAGATAAGACCATTTTACAATTTGGGCCCAAGTTAGAAGCAGAGCCTAAGGTGTAAATTATCGATAGTCCATATCTCGGAAACTATAAGAGATAATGCAATTTGGCAACCGGCAATGTAATTAGCATGCCGAATATTACTTGGATTGTGAAATGGAACGAAATCGCCAATAGATAAGACCATTTTACAATTTGGGCCCAAGTTAGAAGCAGAGCCTAAGGTGTAAATTATCGATAGTCCATATCTCGGAAACTATAAGAGATAATGCAATTTGGCAACCGGTAATGTAATTAGCATGCCGAATATTACTTGGAGTGTGAATTGGAACGAAATCGCCAATAGATAAGACCATTTTACAATTTGGGCCCAAGTTAGAAGCAGAGCCTAAGGTGTAAATTATCGATAGTCCATATCTCGGAAACTATAAGAGATAATACAATTTGGCAACCGGCAATGTAATTAGCATGCCGAATATTACTTGGAATGAGAATTGGAACGAAATCGCCAATAGATAAGACCATTTTACAATTTGGGCCCAAGTTAGAAGCAGAGCCTAAGGTGTAAATTATCGATAGTCCATATCTCGGAAACTATAAGAGATAATGCAATTTGGCAACCGGCAATGTAATTAGCATGCCGAATATTACTTGGAATGTGAATTGGAACGAAATCGCCAATAGATAAGACCATTTTACAATTTGGGCCCAAGTTAGAAGCAGAGCCTAAGGTGTAAATTATCGATAGTCCATATCTCGGAAACTATAAGAGATAATGCAATTTGGCAACCGGCAATGTAATTAGCATGCCGAATATTACTTGGAATGTGAATTGGAACGAAATCGCCAATAGATAAGACCATTTTACAATTTGGGCCCAAGTTAGAAGCAGAGCCTAAGGTGTAAATTATCGATAGTCCATATCTCGGAAACTATAAGAGATAATGCAATTTGGCAACCGGCAATGTAATTAGCATGCCGAATATTACTTGGAATGTGAATTGGAACGAAATCGCCAATAGATAAGACCATTTTACAATTTGGGCCCAAGTTAGAAGCAGAGCCTAAGGTGTAAATTATTGATAGTCCATATCTCGGAAACTATAAGAGATAATGCAATTTCGCAACCGGCAATGTAATTAGCATGCCGAATATCACTTGGAATGTGAATTGGGACGAAATCGCCAATAGATAAGACCATTTTACAATTTGGGCCCAAGTTAGAAGTAGAGCCTAAGGTGTAAATTATCGATAGTCCATATCTCGGAAACTATAAGAGATAATGCAATTTGGCAACCGGCAATGTAATTAGCATGTCGAATATTACTTGGAATGTGAATTGGAACGAAATCGCCAATAGATAAGACCATTTTACAATTTGGGCCCAAGTTAGAAGCAGAGCCTAAGATGTAAATTATCGATAGTCCATATCTCGGAAACTATAAGAGATAATGCAATTTGGCAACCGGCAATGTAATTAGCATGCCGAATATTACTTGGAATGTGAATTGGAACGAAATCGCCAATAGATAAGACCATTTTACAATTTGGGCCCAAGTTAGAAGCAGAGCCTAAGGTGTAAATTATCGATAGTCCATATCTCGGAAACTATAAGAGATAATTCAATTTGGCAACCGGCAATGTAATTAGCATGCCGGATATTACTTGGAATGTGAAATGGAACGAAATCGCCAATAGATAAGACCATTTTACAATTTGGGCCCAAGTTAGAAGCAGAGCCTAAGGTGTAAATTATCGATAGTCCATATCTCGGAAACTATAAGAGCTAATGCAATTTGGCAACCGGCAATGTAATTAGCATGCCGAATATTACTTGGAATGTGAATTGGAACGAAATCGCCAATAGATAAGACGATTTTACAATTTGGGCCCAAGTTAGAAGCAGAGCCTAAGATGTAAATTATCGATAGTCCATATCTCGGAAACTATAAGAGATAATGCAATTTGGCAACCGGCAATGTAATTAGCATGCCGAATATTACTTGGAATGTGAATTGGAACGAAATCGCCAATAGGTAAGACCATTTTACAATTTGGGCCCAAGTTAGAAGCAGAGCCTAAGGTGTAAATTATCGATAGTCCATATCTCGGAAACTATAAGAGGTAATTCAATTTGGCAACCGTCAATGTAATTAGCATGCCGGATATTACTTGGAATGTGAATTGGAACGAAATCGCCAATAGATAAGACCATTTTATAATTTGGGCCCAAGTTAGAAGCAGAGCCTAAGGTGTAAATTACCGATAGTCCATATCTCGGAAACTATAAGAGATAATGCAATTTGGCAACCGGCAATGTAATTAGCATGCCGAATATTACTTGGAATGTGAATTGGAACGAAATCGCCAATAGATAAGACGATTTTACAATTTGGGCCCAAGTTAGAAGCAGAGCCTAAGGTGTAAATTATCGATAGTCCATATCTCGGAAACTATAAGAGATAATGCAATTTGGCAACCGGCAATGTAATTAGCATGCCGAATATTACTTGGAATGTGAATTGGAACGAAATCGCCAATAGATAAGACCATTTTACAATTTGGGCCCAAGTTAGAAGCAGAGCCTAAGGTGTAAATTATCGATAGTCCATATCTCGGAAACTATAAGAGATAATGCAATTTGGCAACCGGCAATATAATTAGCATGCCGAATATTACTTGGAATGTGAATTGGAACGAAATCGCCAATAGGTAAGACCATTTTACAATTTGGGCCCAAGTTAGAAGCAGAGCCTAAGGTGTAAATTATCGATAGTCCATATCTCGGAAACTATAAGAGATAATTCAATTTGGCAACCGGCAATGTAATTAGCATGCCGAATATTACTTGGAATGTGAATTGGAACGAAATCGCCAATAGATAAGACCATTTTACAATTTGGGCCCAAGTTAGAAGCAGAGCCTAAGGTGTAAATTATCGATAGTCCATATCTCGGAAACTATAAGATATAATGCAATTTGGCAACCGGCAATGTAATTAGCATGCCGAATATTACTTGGAATGTGAATTGGAACGAAATCGCCAATAGATAAGACCATTTTACAATTTGGGCCCAAGTTAGAAGCAGAGCCTAAGGTGTAAATTATCGATAGTCCATATCTCGGAAACTATAAGAGATAATGCAATTTGGCAAACGGCAATGTAATTAGCATGCCGAATATTACTTGGACTGTGAATTGGAACGAAATCGCCAATAGATAAGACCATTTTACAATTTGGGCCCAAGTTAGAAGCAGAGCCTAAGGTGTAAATTATCGATAGTCCATATCTCGGAAACTATAAGAGATAATTCAATTTGGCAACAGGCAATGTAATTAGCATTCCGAATATTACTTGGAATGTGAATTGGAACGAAATCGCCAATAGATAAGACCATTTTACAATTTGGGCCCAAGTTAGAAGCAGAGCCTAAGGTGTAAATTATTGATAGTCCATATCTCGGAAACTATAAGAGATAATGCAATTTGGCAACCGGCAATGTAATTAGCATGCCGAATATTACTTGGAATGTGAATTGGAACGAAATCGCCAATAGAGAAGACCATTTTACAATTTGGGCCCAAGTTAGAAGCAGAGCCTAAGGTGTAAATTATCGATAGTCCATATCTCGGAAACTATAAGAGATAATGCAATTTGGCAACCGGCAAAGTAATTAGCATGCCGAATATTACTTGGAATGTGAATTGGAACGAAATCGCCAATAGATAAGACCATTTTACAATTTGGGCCCAAGTTAGAAGCAGAGCCTAAGGTGTAAATTATCGATAGTCCATATCTCGGAAACTATAAGAGGTAATGCAATTTGGCTACCGGCAATGTAATTAGCATGCCGAATATTACTTGGAATGTGAATTGGAACGAAATCGCCAATAGAGAAGACCATTTTACAATTTGGGCCCAAGATAGAAGCAGAGCCTAAGGTGTAAATTATCGATAGTCCATATCTCGGAAACTATAAGAGATAATGCAATTTGGCAACCGGCAATGTAATTAGCATGCCGAATATTACTTGGAATGTGAATTGGAACGAAATCGCCAATAGATAAGACCATTTTACAATTTGGGCCCAAGTTAGAAGCAGAGCCTAAGGTGTAAATTATCGATAGTCCATATCTCGGAAACTATAAGAGATAATGCAATTTGGCAACCGGCAATGTAATTAGCATGCCGAATATTACTTGGAATGTGAATTGGAACGAAATCGCCAATAGATAAGACCATTTTACAATTTGGGCCCAAGTTAGAAGCAGAGCCTAAGGTGTAAATTATCGATAGTCCATATCTCGGAAACTATAAGAGATAATGCAATTTGGCAACCGGCAATGTAATTAGCATGCCGAATATTACTTGGAATGTGAATTGGAACGAAATCGCCAATAGATAAGACCATTTTACAATTTGGGCCCAAGTTAGAAGCAGAGCCTAAGGTGTAAATTATTGATAGTCCATATCTCGGAAACTATAAGAGATAATGCAATTTCGCAACCGGCAATGTAATTAGCATGCCGAATATTACTTGGAGTGTGAATTGGAACGAAATCGCCAATAGATAAGACCATTTTACAATTTGGGCCCAAGTTAGAAGCAGAGCCTAAGGTGTAAATTATCGATAGTCCATATCTCGGGAACTATAAGAGATAATGCAATTTGGCAACCGGCAATGTAATTAGCATGCCGAATATTACTTGGAATGTGAATTGGAACGAAATCGCCAATAGATAAGACCATTTTACAATTTGGGCCCAAGTTAGAAGCAGAGCCTAAGGTGTAAATTATCGATAGTCCATATCTCGGAAACTATAAGAGATAATGCAATTTGGCAACCGGCAATGTAATTAGCATGCCGAATATTACCTGGAATGTGAATTGGAACGAAATCGCCAATAGATAAGGCCATTTTACAATTTGGGCCCAAGTTAGAAGCAGAGCCTAAGGTGTAAATTATTGATAGTCCATATCTCGGAAACTATAAGAGATAATGCAATTTCGCAACCGGCAATGTAATTAGCATGCCGAATATCACTTGGAATGTGAATTGGGACGAAATCGCCAATAGATAAGACCATTTTACAATTTGGGCCCAAGTTAGAAGCAGAGCCTAAGGTGTAAATTATCGATAGTCCATATCTCGGAAACTATAAGAGATAATGCAATTTGGCAACCGGCAATGTAATTAGCATGCCGAATATTACTTGGAATGTGAATTGGAACGAAATCGCCAATAGATAAGACCATTTTACAATTTGGGCCCAAGTTAGAAGCAGAGCCTAAGATGTAAATTATCGATAGTCCATATCTCGGAAACTATAAGAGATAATGCAATTTGGCAACCGGCAATGTAATTAGCATGCCGAATATTACTTGGAATGTGAATTGGAACGAAATCGCCAATAGATAAGACCATTTTACAATTTGGGCCCAAGTTAGAAGCAGAGCCTAAGGTGTAAATTATCGATAGTCCATATCTCGGAAACTATAAGAGATAATTCAATTTAGCAACCGGCAATGTAATTAGCATGCCGGATATTACTTGGAATGTGAATTGGAACGAAATCGCCAATAGATAAGACCATTTTACAATTTGGGCCCAAGTTAGAAGCAGAGCCTAAGGTGTAAATTATCGATAGTCCATATCTCGGAAACTATAAGAGATAATGCAATTTGGCAACCGGCAATGTAATTAGCATGCCGAATATTACTTGGAATGTGAATTGGAACGATATCGCCAATAGATAAGACGATTTTACAATTTGGGCCCAAGTTAGAAGCAGAGCCTAAGGTGTAAATTATCGATAGTCCATATCTCGGAAACTATAAGAGATAATGCAATTTGGCAACCGGCAATGTAATTAGCATGCCGAATATTACTTGGAATGTGAATTGGAACGAAATCGCCAATAGATAAGACCATTTTACAATTTGGGCCCAAGTTAGAAGCAGAGCCTAAGGTGTAAATTATTGATAGTCCATATCTCGGAAACTATAAGAGATAATGCAATTTCGCAATCGGCAATGTAATTAGCATGCCGAATATCACTTGGAATGTGAATTGGGACGAAATCGCCAATAGATAAGACCATTTTACAATTTGGGCCCAAGTTAGAAGCAGAGCCTAAGGTGTAAATTATCGATAGTCCATATCTCGGAAACTATAAGAGATAATGCAATTTGGCAACCGGCAATGTAATTAGCATGCCGAATATTACTTGGAATGTGAATTAGAACGAAATCGCCAATAGATAAGACCATTTTACAATTTGGGCCCAAGTTAGAAGCAGAGCCTAAGGTGTAAATTATCGATAGTCCATATCTCGGAAACTATAAGAGATAATGCAATTTGGCGACCGGCAATGTAATTAGCATGCCGAATATTACTTGGAATGTGAATTGGAACGAAATCGCCAATAGATAAGACCATTTTACAATTTGGGCCCAAGTTAGAAGCAGAGCCTAAGGTGTAAATTATCGATAGTCCATATCTCGGAAACTATAAGAGATAATGCAATTTGGCAACCGGCAATGTAATTAGCATGCCGAATATTACTTGGAATGTGAATTGGAACGAAATCGCCAATAGATAAGGCCATTTTACAATTTGGGCCCAAGTTAGAAGCAGAACCTAAGGTGTAAATTATCGATAGTCCATATCTCGGAAACTATAAGAGATAATGCAATTTGGCAACCGGCAATGTAATTATCATGCCGAATATTATTTGGAATGTGAATTGGAACGAAATCGCCAATAGATAAGACCATTTTACAATTTGGGCCCAAGTTAGAAGCAGAGCCTAAGGTGTAAATTATTGATAGTCCATATCTCGGAAACTATAAGAGATAATGCAATTTCGCAATCGGCAATGTAATTAGCATGCCGAATATCACTTGGAATGTGAATTGGGACGAAATCGCCAATAGATAAGACCATTTTACAATTTGGGCCCAAGTTAGAAGCAGAGCCTAAGGTGTAAATTATCGATAGTCCATATCTCGGAAACTATAAGAGATAATGCAATTTGGCAACCGGCAATGTAATTAGCATGCCGAATATTACTTGGAATGTGAATTAGAACGAAATCGCCAATAGATAAGACCATTTTACAATTTGGGCCCAAGTTAGAAGCAGAGCCTAAGGTGTAAATTATCGATAGTCCATATCTCGGAAACTATAAGAGATAATGCAATTTGGCGACCGGCAATGTAATTAGCATGCCGAATATTACTTGGAATGTGAAGTGGAACGAAATCGCCAATAGATAAGACCATTTTACAATTTGGGCCCAAGTTAGAAGCAGAGCCTAAGGTGTAAATTATCGATAGTCCATATCTCGGAAACTATAAGAGATAATGCAATTTGGCAACCGGCAATGTAATTAGCATGCCGAATATTACTTGGAATGTGAATTGGAACGAAATCGCCAATAGATAAGGCCATTTTACAATTTGGGCCCAAGTTAGAAGCAGAACCTAAGGTGTAAATTATCGATAGTCCATATCTCGGAAACTATAAGAGATAATGCAATTTGGCAACCGGCAATGTAATTATCATGCCGAATATTATTTGGAATGTGAATTGGAACGAAATCGCCAATAGATAAGACCATTTTACAATTTGGGCCCAAGTTAGAAGCAGAGCCTAAGGTGTAAATTATTGATAGTCCATATCTCGCAAACTATAAGAGATAATGCAATTTGGCAAACGGCAATGTAATTAGCATGCCGAATATTACTTGGAATGTGAATTGGAACGAAATAGCCAATAGATAAGACCATTTTACAATTTGGGCCCAAGTTAGAAGCAGAGCCTAAGGTGTAAATTATCGATAGTCCATATCTCGGAAACTATAAGAGATAATGCAATTTGGCAACCGGCAATGTAATTAGCATGCCGAATATTACTTGGAATGTGAATTGGAACGAAATCGCCAATAGATAAGACCATTTTACAATTTGGGCCCAAGTTAGAAGCAGAGCCTAAGGTGTAAATTATCGATAGTCCATATCTCGGAAACTATAAGAGATAATGCAATTTGGCAACCGGCAATGTAATTAGCATGCCGAATATTACTTGGATTGTGAATTGGAACGAAATCGAAAATAGATAAGACCATTTTACAATTTGGGCCCAAGTTAGAAGCAGAGCCTAAGGTGTAAATTATTGATAGTCCATATCTCGGAAACTATAAGAGATAATGCAATTTCGCAACCGGCAATATAATGAGCATGCCGAATATCACTTGGAATGTGAATTGGGACGAAATCGCCAATAGATAAGACCATTTTACAATTTGGGCCCAAGTTAGAAGCAGAGCCTAAGGTGTAAATTATCGATAGTCCATATCTCGGAAACTATAAGAGATAATGCAATTTGGCAACCGGCAATGTAATTAGCATGCCGAATATTACTTGGAATGTGAATTTGAACGAAATCGCCAATAGATAAGACCATTTTACAATTTGGGCCCAAGTTAGAAGCAGATCCTAAGGTGTAAATTATCGATAGTCCATATCTCGGAAACTATAAGAGATAATGCAATTTGGCAACCGGCAATGTAATTAGCATGCCGAATATTACTTGGAATGTGAATTGGAACGAAATCGCCAATAGATAAGACCATTTTACAATTTGGGCCCAAGTTAGAAGCAGAGCCTAAGGTGTAAATTATCGATAGTCCATATCTCGGAAACTATAAGAGATAATGCAATTTGGCAACCGGCAATGTAATTAGCATGCCGAATATTACTTGGAATGTGAATTGGAACGAAATCGCCAATAGATAAGACCATTTTACAATTTGGGCCCAAGTTATAAGCAGAGACTATGGTGTAAATTATCGATAGTCCATATCTCGGAAACTATAAGAGATAATGCAATTTGGCAACCGGCAATGTAATTAGCATGCCGAATATTACATGGAATGTGAATTGGAACGAAATCGCCAATAGATAAGACCATTTTACAATTTGGGCCCAAGTTAGAAGCAGAGCCTAAGGTGTAAATTATCGATAGTCCATATCTCGGAAACTATAAGAGTTAATGCAATTTGGCAACCGGCAATGTAATTAGCATGCCGAATATTACTTGGAATGTGAATTGGAACGAAATCGCCAATAGATAAGACCATTTTACAATTTGGGCCCAAGTTAGAAGCAGAGCCTAAGGTGTAAATTATCGATAGTCCATATCTCGGAAACTATAAGAGATAATGCAATTTGGCAACCGGCAATGTAATTAGCATGCCGAATATTACTCGGAATGTGAATTGGAACGAAATCGCCAATAGATAAGACCATTTTACAATTTGGGCCCAAGTTAGAAGCAGAGCCTAAGGTGTAAATTATCGATAGTCCATATCTCGGAAACTATAAGAGATAATGCAATTTGGCAACCGACAATGTAATTAGCATGCCGAATATTACTTGGAATGTGAATTGGAACGAAATCGCCAATAGATAAGACCATTTTACAATTTGGGCCCAAGTTAGAAGCAGAGCCTAAGGTGTAAATTATTGATAGTCCATATCTCGGAAACTATAAGAGATAATGCAATTTCGCAACCGACAATGTAATTAGCATGCCGAATATTACTTGGAATGTGAATTGGAACGAAATCGCCAATAGATAAGACCATTTTACAATTTGGGCCCAAGTTAGAAGCAGAGCCTAAGGTGTAAATTATCGATAGTCCATATCTCGGAAACTATAAGAGGTAATGCAATTTGGCAAACGGCAATGTAATTAGCATGCCGAATATTACTTGGAATGTGAATTGGAACGAAATCGCCAATAGATAAGACCATTTTACAATTTGGGCCCAAGTTAGAAGCAGAGCCTAAGGTGTAAATTATCGATAGTCCATATCTCGGAAACTATAAGAGATAATGCAATTTGGCAACCGGCAATGTAATTAGCATGCCGAATATTACTTGGAATGTGAATTGGAACGAAATCGCCAATAGATAAGACCATTTTACAATTTGGGCCCAAGTTAGAAGCAGAGCCTAAGGTGTAAATTATCGATAGTCGATATCTCGGAATCTATAAGAGATAATGCAATTTGGCAACCGGCAATGTAATTAGCATGCCGAATATTACTTGGAATGTGAATTGGAACGAAATCGCCAATAGATAAGACCATTTTACAATTTGGGCCCAAGTTAGAAGCAGAGCCTAAGGTGTAAATTATCGATAGTCCATATCTCGGAAACTATAAGAGATAATGCAATTTGGCAACCGGCAATGTAATTAGCATGCCGAATATTACTTGGAATGTGAATTGGAACGAAATCGCCAATAGATAAGACGATTTTACAATTTGGGCCCAAGTTAGAAGCAGAGCCTAAGATGTAAATTATCGATAGTCCATATCTCGGAAACTATAAGAGATAATGCAATTTGGCAACCGGCAATGTAATTAGCATGCCGAATATTACTTGGAATGTGAATTAGAACGAAATCGCCAATAGATAAGACCATTTTACAATTTGGGCCCAAGTTAGAAGCAGAGCCTAAGGTGTAAATTATCGATAGTCCATATCTCGGAAACTATAAGAGATAATGCAATTTGGCAACCGGCAATGTAATTAGCATGCCGAATATTACTTGGAATGTGAATTGGAACGAAATCGCCAATAGATAAGACCATTTTACAATTTGGGCCCAAGTTAGAAGCAGAGCCTAAGGTGTAAATTATTGATAGTCCATATCTCGGAAACTATAAGAGATAATGCAATTTCGCAACCGGCAATGTAATTAGCATGCCGAATATTACTTGGAGTGTGAATTGGAACGAAATCGCCAATAGGTAAGACCATTTTACAATTTGGGCCCAAGTTAGAAGCAGAGCCTAAGGTGTAAATTATCGATAGTCCATATCTCGGAAACTATAAGAGATAATGCAATTTGGCAACCGGCAATGTAATTAGCATGCCGAATATTACTTGGAATGTGAATTGGAACGAAATCGCCAATAGATAAGGCCATTTTACAATTTGGGCCCAAGTTAGAAGCAGAGCCTAAGGTGTAAATTATCGATAGTCCATATCTCGGAAACTATAAGAGATAATGCAATTTGGCAACCGGCAATGTAATTATCATGCCGAATATTATTTGGAATGTGAATTGGAACGAAATCGCCAATAGATAAGACCATTTTACAATTTGGGCCCAAGTTAGAAGCAGAGCCTAAGGTGTAAATTATTGATAGTCCATATCTCGGAAACTATAAGAGATAATGCAATTTGGCAACCGGCAATGTAATTAGCATGCCGAATATTACTTGGAATGTGAATTGGAACGAAATCGCCAATAGATAAGACCATTTTACAATTTGGGCCCAAGTTAGAAGCAGAGCCTAAGGTGTAAATTATCGATAGTCCATATCTCGGAAACTATAAGAGATAATGCAATTTGGCAACCGGCAATGTAATTAGCATGCCGAATATTACTTGGAATGTGAATTGGAACGAAATCGCCAATAGATAAGACCATTTTACAATTTGGGCCCAAGTTAGAAGCAGAGCCTAAGGTGTAAATTATCGATAGTCCATATCTCGGAAACTATAAGAGATAATGCAATTTGGCAACCGGCAATGTAATTAGCATGCCGAATATTACTTGGAATGTGAATTGGAACGAAATCGCCAATAGATAAGACCATTTTACAATTTGGGCCCAAGTTAGAAGCAGAGCCTAAGGTGTAAATTATTGATAGTCCATATCTCGGAAACTATAAGAGATAATGCAATTTCGCAACCGGCAATGTAATGAGCATGCCGAATATCACTTGGAATGTGAATTGGGACGAAATCGCCAATAGATAAGACCATTTTACAATTTGGGCCCAAGTTAGAAGCAGAGCCTAAGGTGTAAATTATCGATAGTCCATATCTCGGAAACTATAAGAGATAATGCAATTTGGCAACCGGCAATGTAATTAGCATGCCGAATATTACTTGGAATGTGAATTTGAACGAAATCGCCAATAGATAAGACCATTTTACAATTTGGGCCCAAGTTAGAAGCAGATCCTAAGGTGTAAATTATCGATAGTCCATATCTCGGAAACTATAAGAGATAATGCAATTTGGCAACCGGCAATGTAATTAGCATGCCGAATATTACTTGGAATGTGAATTGGAACGAAATCGCCAATAGATAAGACCATTTTACAATTTGGGCCCAAGTTAGAAGCAGAGCCTAAGGTGTAAATTATCGATAGTCCATATCTCGGAAACTATAAGAGATAATGCAATTTGGCAACCGGCAATGTAATTAGCATGCCGAATATTACTTGGAATGTGAATTGGAACGAAATCGCCAATAGATAAGACCATTTTACAATTTGGGCCCAAGTTATAAGCAGAGCCTATGGTGTAAATTATCGATAGTCCATATCTCGGAAACTATAAGAGATAATGCAATTTGGCAACCGGCAATGTAATTAGCATGCCGAATATTACTTGGAATGTGAATTGGAACGAAATCGCCAATAGATAAGACCATTTTACAATTTGGGCCCAAGTTAGAAGCAGAGCCTAAGGTGTAAATTATTGATAGTCCATATCTCGGAAACTATAAGAGATAATGCAATTTGGCAACCGGCAATGTAATTAGCATGCCGAATATTACTTGGAATGTGAATTGGAACGAAATCGCCAATAGATAAGACCATTTTACAATTTGGGCCCAAGTTAGAAGCAGAGCCTAAGGTGTAAATTATCGATAGTCCATATCTCGGAAACTATAAGAGATAATGCAATTTGGCAACCGGCAATGTAATTAGCATGCCGAATATTACTTGGAATGTGAATTGGAACGAAATCGCCAATAGATAAGACCATTTTACAATTTGGGCCCAAGTTAGAAGCAGAGCCTAAGGTGTAAATTATTGATAGTCCATATCTCGGAAACTATAAGAGATAATGCAATTTCGCAACCGGCAATGTAATGAGCATGCCGAATATCACTTGGAATGTGAATTGGGACGAAATCGCCAATAGATAAGACCATTTTACAATTTGGGCCCAAGTTAGAAGCAGAGCCTAAGGTGTAAATTATCGATAGTCCATATCTCGGAAACTATAAGAGATAATGCAATTTGGCAACCGGCAATGTAATTAGCATGCCGAATATTACTTGGAATGTGAATTTGAACGAAATCGCCAATAGATAAGACCATTTTACAATTTGGGCCCAAGTTAGAAGCAGATCCTAAGGTGTAAATTATCGATAGTCCATATCTCGGAAACTATAAGAGATAATGCAATTTGGCAACCGGCAATGTAATTAGCATGCCGAATATTACTTGGAATGTGAATTGGAACGAAATCGCCAATAGATAAGACCATTTTACAATTTGGGCCCAAGTTAGAAGCAGAGCCTAAGGTGTAAATTATCGATAGTCCATATCTCGGAAACTATAAGAGATAATGCAATTTGGCAACCGGCAATGTAATTAGCATGCCGAATATTACTTGGAATGTGAATTGGAACGAAATCGCCAATAGATAAGACCATTTTACAATTTGGGCCCAAGTTATAAGCAGAGCCTATGGTGTAAATTATCGATAGTCCATATCTCGGAAACTATAAGAGATAATGCAATTTGGCAACCGGCAATGTAATTAGCATGCCGAATATTACTTGGAATGTGAATTGGAACGAAATCGCCAATAGATAAGACCATTTTACAATTTGGGCCCAAGTTAGAAGCAGAGCCTAAGGTGTAAATTATCGATAGTCCATATCTCGGAAACTATAAGAGATAATGCAATTTGGCAACCGGCAATGTAATTAGCATGCCGAATATTACTTGGAATGTGAATTGGAACGAAATCGCCAATAGATAAGACCATTTTACAATTTGGGCCCAAGTTAGAAGCAGAGCCTAAGGTGTAAATTATCGATAGTCCATATCTCGGAAACTATAAGAGATAATGCAATTTGGCAACCGGCAATGTAATTAGCATGCCGAATATTACTCGGAATGTGAATTGGAACGAAATCGCCAATAGATAAGACCATTTTACAATTTGGGCCCAAGTTAGAAGCAGAGCCTAAGGTGTAAATTATCGATAGTCCATATCTCGGAAACTATAAGAGATAATGCAATTTGGCAACCGACAATGTAATTAGCATGCCGAATATTACTTGGAATGTGAATTGGAACGAAATCGCCAATAGATAAGACCATTTTACAATTTGGGCCCAAGTTAGAAGCAGAGCCTAAGGTGTAAATTATTGATAGTCCATATCTCGGAAACTATAAGAGATAATGCAATTTCGCAACCGACAATGTAATTAGCATGCCGAATATTACTTGGAATGTGAATTGGAACGAAATCGCCAATAGATAAGACCATTTTACAATTTGGGCCCAAGTTAGAAGCAGAGCCTAAGGTGTAAATTATCGATAGTCCATATCTCGGAAACTATAAGAGGTAATGCAATTTGGCAAACGGCAATGTAATTAGCATGCCGAATATTACTTGGAATGTGAATTGGAACGAAATCGCCAATAGATAAGACCATTTTACAATTTGGGCCCAAGTTAGAAGCAGAGCCTAAGGTGTAAATTATCGATAGTCTATATCTCGGAAACTATAAGAGATAATGATAGTCCATATCTCGGAAACTATAAGAGATAATGCAATTTCGCAACCGGCAATGTAATTAGCATGCCGAATATTACTTGGAATGTGAATTGGAACGAAATCGCCAATAGATAAGACCATTTTACAATTTGGGCCCAAGTTAGAAGCAGAGCCTAAGGTGTAAATTATCGATAGTCCATATCTCGGAAACTATAAGAGATAATGCAATTTGGCAACCGGCAATGTAATTAGCATGCCGAATATTACTTGGAATGAGAATTGGAACGAAATCGCCAATAGATAAGACCATTTTACAATTTGGGCCCAAGTTAGAAACAGAGCCTAAGGTGTAAATTATCGATAGTCCATATCTCGGAAACTATAAGAGATAATGCAATTTGGCAACCGGCAATGTAATTAGCATGCCGAATATTACTTGGAATGTGAAATGGAACGAAATCGCCAATAGATAAGACCATTTTACAATTTGGGCCCAAGTTAGAAGCAGAGCCTAAGGTGTAAATTATCGATAGTCCATATCTCGGAAACTATAAGAGATAATGCAATTTGGCAACCGGCAATGTAATTAGCATGCCGAATATTACTTGGAGTGTGAATTGGAACGAAATCGCCAATAGATAAGACCATTTTACAATTTGGGCCCAAGTTAGAAGCAGAGCCTAAGGTGTAAATTATCGATAGTCCATATCTCGGAAACTATAAGAGATAATACAATTTGGCAACCGGCAATGTAATTAGCATGCCGAATATTACTTGGAATGAGAATTGGAACGAAATCGCCAATAGATAAGACCATTTTACAATTTGGGCCCAAGTTAGAAGCAGAGCCTAAGGTGTAAATTATCGATAGTCCATATCTCGGAAACTATAAGAGATAATGCAATTTGGCAACCGGCAATGTAATTAGCATGCCGAATATTACTTGGAATGTGAATTGGAACGAAATCGCCAATAGATAAGACCATTTTACAATTTGGGCCCAAGTTAGAAGCAGAGCCTAAGGTGTAAATTATCGATAGTCCATATCTCGGAAACTATAAGAGATAATGCAATTTGGCAACCGGCAATGTAATTAGCATGCCGAATATTACTTGGAATGTGAATTGGAACGAAATCGCCAATAGATAAGACCATTTTACAATTTGGGCCCAAGTTAGAAGCAGAGCCTAAGGTGTAAATTATCGATAGTCCATATCTCGGAAACTATAAGAGATAATGCAATTTGGCAACCGGCAATGTAATTAGCATGCCGAATATTACTTGGAATGTGAATTGGAACGAAATCGCCAATAGATAAGACCATTTTACAATTTGGGCCCAAGTTAGAAGCAGAGCCTAAGGTGTAAATTATTGATATTCCATATCTCGGAAACTATAAGAGATAATGCAATTTCGCAACCGGCAATGTAATTAGCATGCCGAATATCACTTGGAATGTGAATTGGGACGAAATCGCCAATAGATAAGACCATTTTACAATTTGGGCCCAATTTAGAAGCAGAGCCTAAGGTGTAAATTATCGATAGTCCATATCTCGGGAACTATAAGAGATAATGCAATTTGGCAACCGGCAATGTAATTAGCATGCCGAATATTACTTGGAATGTGAATTGGAACGAAATCGGCAATAGATAAGACGATTTTACAATTTGGGCCCAAATTAGAAGCAGAGCCTAAGGTGTAAATTATCGATAGTCCATATCTCGGAAACTATAAGAGATAATGCAATTTGGCAACCGGCAATGTAATTAGCATGCCGAATATTACTTGGAATGTGAATTGGAACGAAATCGCCAATAGAGAAGACCATTTTACAATTTGGGCCCAAGTTAGAAGCAGAGCCTAAGGTGTAAATTATCGATAGTCCATATCTCAGAAACTATAAGAGATAATGCAATTTGGCAACCGGCAATGTAATTAGCATGCCGAATATTACTTGGAATGTGAATTGGAACGAAATCGCCAATAGAGAAGACCATTTTACAATTTGGGCCCAAGTTAGAAGCAGAGCCTAAGGTGTAAATTATCGATAGTCCATATCTCGGAAACTATAAGAGATAATGCAATTTGGCAACCGGCAATGTAATTAGCATGCCGAATATTACTTGGAATGTGAATTGGAACGAAAACGCCAATAGAGAAGACCATTTTACAATTTGGGCCCAAGTTAGAAGCAGAGCCTAAGGCGTAAATTATCGATAGTCCATATCTCGGAAACTATAAGAGATAATGCAATTTGGCAACCGGCAATGTAATTAGCATGCCGAATATTACTTGGAATGTGAATTGGAACGAAATCGCCAATAGATAAGGCCATTTTACAATTTGGGCCCAAGTTAGAAGCAGAGCCTAATGTGTAAATTATCGATAGTCCATATCTCGGAAACTATAAGAGATAATGCAATTTGGCAACCGGCAATGTAATTAGCATGCCGAATATTACTTGGAATGTGAATTGGAACGAAATCGCCAATAGATAAGACCATTTTACAATTTGGGCCCAAGTTAGAAGCAGAGCCTAAGGTGTAAATTATTGATAGTCCATATCTCGGAAACTATAAGAGATAATGCAATTTCGCAACCGGCAATGTAATTAGCATGCCGAATATTACTTGGAATGAGAATTGGAACGAAATCGCCAATAGATAAGACCATTTTACAATTTGGGCCCAAGTTAGAAGCAGAGCCTAAGGTGTAAATTATCGATAGTCCATATCTCGGAAACTATAAGAGATAATGCAATTTGGCAACCGGCAATGTAATTAGCATGCCGAATATTACTTGGAATGTGAATTGGAACGAAATCGCCAATAGATAAGACCATTTTACAATTTGGGCCCAAGTTAGAAGCAGAGCCTAAGGTGTAAATTATCGATAGTCCATATCTCGGAAACTATAAGAGATAATGCAATTTGGCAACCGGCAATGTAATTAGCATGCCGAATATTACTTGGAATGTGAATTGGAACGAAATCGCCAATAGATAAGACCATTTTACAATTTGGGCCCAAGTTAGAAGCAGAGCCTAAGGTGTAAATTATCGATAGTCCATATCTCGGAAACTATAAGAGATAATGCAATTTGGCAACCGGCAATGTAATTAGCATGCCGAATATTACTTGGAATGTGAATTGGAACGAAATCGCCAATAGATAAGACCATTTTACAATTTGGGCCCAAGTTAGAAGCAGAGCCTAAGGTGTAAATTATTGATATTCCATATCTCGGAAACTATAAGAGATAATGCAATTTCGCAACCGGCAATGTAATTAGCATGCCGAATATCACTTGGAATGTGAATTGGGACGAAATCGCCAATAGATAAGACCATTTTACAATTTGGGCCCAATTTAGAAGCAGAGCCTAAGGTGTAAATTATCGATAGTCCATATCTCGGGAACTATAAGAGATAATGCAATTTGGCAACCGGCAATGTAATTAGCATGCCGAATATTACTTGGAATGTGAATTGGAACGAAATCGGCAATAGATAAGACGATTTTACAATTTGGGCCCAAATTAGAAGCAGAGCCTAAGGTGTAAATTATCGATAGTCCATATCTCGGAAACTATAAGAGATAATGCAATTTGGCAACCGGCAATGTAATTAGCATGCCGAATATTACTTGGAATGTGAATTGGAACGAAATCGCCAATAGAGAAGACCATTTTACAATTTGGGCCCAAGTTAGAAGCAGAGCCTAAGGTGTAAATTATCGATAGTCCATATCTCAGAAACTATAAGAGATAATGCAATTTGGCAACCGGCAATGTAATTAGCATGCCGAATATTACTTGGAATGTGAATTGGAACGAAATCGCCAATAGAGAAGACCATTTTACAATTTGGGCCCAAGTTAGAAGCAGAGCCTAAGGCGTAAATTATCGATAGTCCATATCTCGGAAACTATAAGAGATAATGCAATTTGGCAACCGGCAATGTAATTAGCATGCCGAATATTACTTGGAATGTGAATTGGAACGAAATCGCCAATAGATAAGGCCATTTTACAATTTGGGCCCAAGTTAGAAGCAGAGCCTAATGTGTAAATTATCGATAGTCCATATCTCGGAAACTATAAGAGATAATGCAATTTGGCAACCGGCAATGTAATTAGCATGCCGAATATTACTTGGAATGTGAATTGGAACGAAATCGCCAATAGAGAAGACCATTTTACAATTTGGGCCCAAGTTAGAAGCAGAGCCTAAGGTGTAAATTATCGATAGTCCATATCTCGGAAACTATAAGAGATAATGCAATTTGGCAACCGGCAATGTAATTAGCATGCCGAATATTACTTGGAATGTGAATTGGAACGAAAACGCCAATAGATAAGACCATTTTACAATTTGGGCCCAAGTTAGAAGCAGAGGCTAAGGTGTAAATTATCGATAGTCCATATCTCGGAAACTATAAGAGATAATGCAATTTGGCAACCGGCAATGTAATTAGCATGCCGAATATTACTTGGAATGTGAATTGGAACGAAATCGCCAATAGATAAGACCATTTTACAATTTGGGCCCAAGTTAGAAGCAGAGCCTAAGGTGTAAATTATCGATAGTCCATATCTCGGAAACTAAAAGAGATAATGCAATTTGGCAACCGGCAATGTAATTAGCATGCCGAATATTACTTGGATTGTGAATTGGAACGAAATCGCCAATAGATAAGACCATTTTACAATTTGGGCCCAAGTTAGAAGCAGAGCCTAAGGTGTAAATTATTGATAGTCCATATCTCGGAAACTATAAGAGATAATGCAATTTCGCAACCGGCAATGTAATTAGCATGCCGAATATTACTTGGAGTGTGAATTGGAACGAAATCGCCAATAGATAAGACCATTTTACAATTTGGGCCCAAGTTAGAAGCAGAGCCTAAGGTGTAAATTATCGATAGTCCATATCTCGGAAACTATAAGAGATAATGCAATTTGGCAACCGGCAATGTAATTAGCATGCCGAGTATTACTTGGAATGTGAATTGGAACGAAATCGCCAATAGATAAGACCATTTTACAATTTGGGCCCAAGTTAGAAGCAGAGCCTAAGGTGTAAATTATCGATAGTCCATATCTCGGAAACTATAAGAGATAATGCAATTTCGCAACCGGCAATGTAATTAGCATGCCGAATATTACTTGGAGTGTGAATTGGAACGAAATCGCCAATAGATAAGACCATTTTACAATTTGGGCCCAAGTTAGAAGCAGAGCCTAAGGTGTAAATTATCGATAGTCCATATCTCGGAAACTATAAGAGATAATGCAATTTGGCAACCGGCAATGTAATTAGCATGCCGAGTATTACTTGGAATGTGAATTGGAACGAAATCGCCAATAGATAAGACCATTTTACAATTTGGGCCCAAGTTAGAAGCAGAGCCTAAGGTGTAAATTATCGATAGTCCATATCTCGGAAACTATAAGAGATAATGCAATTTGGCAACCGGCAATTTAATTAGCATGCCGAATATTACTTGGAATGTGAATTGGAACGAAATCGCCAATAGATAAGACCATGTTACAATTTGGGCCCAAGTTAGAAGCAGAGCCTAAGGTGTAAATTATTGATAGTCCATATCTCGGAAACTATAAGAGATAATGCAATTTCGCAATCGGCAATGTAATTAGCATGCCGAATATCACTTGGAATGTGAATTGGGACGAAATCGCCAATAGATAAGACCATTTTACAATTTGGGCCCAAGTTAGAAGCAGAGCCTAAGGTGTAAATTATCGATAGTCCATATCTCGGAAACTATAAGAGATAATGCAATTTGGCAACCGGCAATGTAATTAGCATGCCGAATATTACTTGGAATGTGAATTAGAACGAAATCGCCAATAGATAAGACCATTTTACAATTTGGGCCCAAGTTAGAAGCAGAGCCTAAGGTGTAAATTATCGATAGTCCATATCTCGGAAACTATAAGAGATAATGCAATTTGGCAACCGGCAATGTAATTAGCATGCCGAATATTACTTGGAATGTGAATTGGAACGAAATCGCCAATAGATAAGACCATTTTACAATTTGGGCCCAAGTTAGAAGCAGAGCCTAAGGTGTAAATTATTGATAGTCCATATCTCGGAAACTATAAGAGATAATGCAATTTCGCAACCGGCAATGTAATTAGCATGCCGAATATTACTTGGAGTGTGAATTGGAACGAAATCGCCAATAGGTAAGACCATTTTACAATTTGGGCCCAAGTTAGAAGCAGAGCCTAAGGTGTAAATTATTGATAGTCCATATCTCGGAAACTATAAGAGATAATGCAATTTGGCAACCGGCAATGTAATTAGCATGCCGAATATTACTTGGAATGTGAATTGGAACGAA
Organism: Rhynchophorus ferrugineus; assembly: GCF_030347505.1. NCBI lineage: Eukaryota > Metazoa > Arthropoda > Insecta > Coleoptera > Curculionidae > Rhynchophorus > Rhynchophorus ferrugineus. The sequence goes on from NW_027472886.1 coordinate 80,669, forward strand.
ATCGCCAATAGATAAGGCCATTTTACAATTTGGGCCCAAGTTAGAAGCAGAGCCTAAGGTGTAAATTATCGATAGTCCATATCTCGGAAACTATAAGAGATAATGCAATTTGGCAACCGGCAATGTAATTATCATGCCGAATATTATTTGGAATGTGAATTGGAACGAAATCGCCAATAGATAAGACCATTTTACAATTTGGGCCCAAGTTAGAAGCAGAGCCTAAGGTGTAAATTATTGATAGTCCATATCTCGGAAACTATAAGAGATAATGCAATTTGGCAACCGGCAATGTAATTAGCATGCCGAATATTACTTGGAATGTGAATTGGAACGAAATCGCCAATAGATAAGACCATTTTACAATTTGGGCCCAAGTTAGAAGCAGAGCCTAAGGTGTAAATTATCGATAGTCCATATCTCGGAAACTATAAGAGATAATGCAATTTGGCAACCGGCAATGTAATTAGCATGCCGAATATTACTTGGAATGTGAATTGGAACGAAATCGCCAATAGATAAGACCATTTTACAATTTGGGCCCAAGTTAGAAGCAGAGCCTAAGGTGTAAATTATCGATAGTCCATATCTCGGAAACTATAAGAGATAATGCAATTTGGCAACCGGCAATGTAATTAGCATGCCGAATATTACTTGGAATGTGAATTGGAACGAAATCGCCACTAGATAAGACCATTTTACAATTTGGGCCCAAGTTAGAAGCAGAGCCTAAGGTGTAAATTATTGATAGTCCATATCTCGGAAACTATAAGAGATAATGCAATTTCGCAACCGGCAATGTAATGAGCATGCCGAATATCACTTGGAATGTGAATTGGGACGAAATCGCCAATAGATAAGACCATTTTACAATTTGGGCCCAAGTTAGAAGCAGAGCCTAAGGTGTAAATTATCGATAGTCCATATCTCGGAAACTATAAGAGATAATGCAATTTGGCAACCGGCAATGTAATTAGCATGCCGAATATTACTTGGAATGTGAATTTGAACGAAATCGCCAATAGATAAGACCATTTTACAATTTGGGCCCAAGTTAGAAGCAGATCCTAAGGTGTAAATTATCGATAGTCCATATCTCGGAAACTATAAGAGATAATGCAATTTGGCAACCGGCAATGTAATTAGCATGCCGAATATTACTTGGAATGTGAATTGGAACGAAATCGCCAATAGATAAGACCATTTTACAATTTGGGCCCAAGTTATAAGCAGAGCCTATGGTGTAAATTATCGATAGTCCATATCTCGGAAACTATAAGAGATAATGCAATTTGGCAACCGGCAATGTAATTAGCATGCCGAATATTACTTGGAATGTGAATTGGAACGAAATCGCCAATAGATAAGACCATTTTACAATTTGGGCCCAAGTTAGAAGCAGAGCCTAAGGTGTAAATTATCGATAGTCCATATCTCGGAAACTATAAGAGTTAATGCAATTTGGCAACCGGCAATGTAATTAGCATGCCGAATATTACTTGGAATGTGAATTGGAACGAAATCGCCAATAGATAAGACCATTTTACAATTTGGGCCCAAGTTAGAAGCAGAGCCTAAGGTGTAAATTATCGATAGTCCATATCTCGGAAACTATAAGAGATAATGCAATTTGGCAACCGGCAATGTAATTAGCATGCCGAATATTACTCGGAATGTGAATTGGAACGAAATCGCCAATAGATAAGACCATTTTACAATTTGGGCCCAAGTTAGAAGCAGAGCCTAAGGTGTAAATTATCGATAGTCCATATCTCGGAAACTATAAGAGATAATGCAATTTGGCAACCGACAATGTATTTAGCATGCCGAATATTACTTGGAATGTGAATTGGAACGAAATCGCCAATAGATAAGACCATTTTACAATTTGGGCCCAAGTTAGAAGCAGAGCCTAAGGTGTAAATTATTGATAGTCCATATCTCGGAAACTATAAGAGATAATGCAATTTCGCAACCGACAATGTAATTAGCATGCCGAATATTACTTGGAATGTGAATTGGAACGAAATCGCCAATAGATAAGACCATTTTACAATTTGGGCCCAAGTTAGAAGCAGAGCCTAAGGTGTAAATTATCGATAGTCCATATATCGGAAACTATAAGAGGTAATGCAATTTGGCAAACGGCAATGTAATTAGCATGCCGAATATTACTTGGAATGTGAATTGGAACGAAATCGCCAATAGATAAGACCATTTTACAATTTGGGCCCAAGTTAGAAGCAGAGCCTAAGGTGTAAATTATCGATAGTCCATATCTCGGAAACTATAAGAGATAATGCAATTCCATATCTCGGAAACTATAAGAGATAATGCAATTTCGCAATCGGCAATGTAATTAGCATGCCGAATATTACTTGGAGTGTGAATTGGAACGAAATCGCCAATAGATAAGACCATTTTACAATTTGGGCCCAAGTTAGAAGCAGAGCCTAAGGTGTAAATTATCGATAGTCCATATCTCGGAAACTATAAGAGATAATGCAATTTGGCAACCGGCAATGTAATTAGCATGCCGAATATTACTTGGAATGAGAATTGGAACGAAATCGCCAATAGATAAGACCATTTTACAATTTGGGCCCAAGTTAGAAGCAGAGCCTAAGGTGTAAATTATCGATAGTCCATATCTCGGAAACTATAAGAGATAATGCAATTTGGCAACCGGCAATGTAATTAGCATGCCGAATATTACTTGGAATGTGAATTGGAACGAAATCGCCAATAGATAAGACCATTTTACAATTTGGGCCCAAGTTAGAAGCAGAGCCTAAGGTGTAAGTTATCGATAGTCGATATCTCGGAAACTATAAGAGATAATGCAATTTGGCAACCGGCAATGTAATTAGCATGCCGAATATTACTTGGAATGTGAATTGGAACGAAATCGCCAATAGATAAGACGATTTTACAATTTGGGCCCAAGTTAGAAGCAGAGCCTAAGATGTAAATTATCGATAGTCCATATCTCGGAAACTATAAGAGATAATGCAATTTGGCAACCGGCAATGTAATTAGCATGCCGAATATTACTTGGAATGTGAATTGGAACGAAATCGCCAATAGATAAGACCATTTTACAATTTGGGCCCAAGTTAGAAGCAGAGCCTAAGGTGTAAATTATCGATAGTCCATATCTCGGAAACTATAAGAGGTAATGCAATTTGGCAACCGGCAATGTAATTAGCATGCCGAATATTACTTGGAATGTGAATTGGAACGAAATCGCCAATAGATAAGACCATTTTACAATTTGGGCCCAAGTTAGAAGCAGAGCCTAAGGTGTAAATTATCGATAGTCCATATCTCGGAAACTATAAGAGATAATGCAATTTGGCAACCGGCAATTTAATTAGCATGCCGAATATTACTTGGAATGTGAATTGGAACGAAATCGCCAATAGATAAGACCATGTTACAATTTGGGCCCAAGTTAGAAGCAGAGCCTAAGGTGTAAATTATTGATAGTCCATATCTCGGAAACTATAAGAGATAATGCAATTTCGCAATCGGCAATGTAATTAGCATGCCGAATATCACTTGGAATGTGAATTGGGACGAAATCGCCAATAGATAAGACCATTTTACAATTTGGGCCCAAGTTAGAAGCAGAGCCTAAGGTGTAAATTATCGATAGTCCATATCTCGGAAACTATAAGAGATAATGCAATTTGGCAACCGGCAATGTAATTAGCATGCCGAATATTACTTGGAATGTGAATTAGAACGAAATCGCCAATAGATAAGACCATTTTACAATTTGGGCCCAAGTTAGAAGCAGAGCCTAAGGTGTAAATTATCGATAGTCCATATCTCGGAAACTATAAGAGATAATGCAATTTGGCAACCGGCAATGTAATTAGCATGCCGAATATTACTTGGAATGTGAATTGGAACGAAATCGCCAATAGATAAGACCATTTTACAATTTGGGCCCAAGTTAGAAGCAGAGCCTAAGGTGTAAATTATTGATAGTCCATATCTCGGAAACTATAAGAGATAATGCAATTTCGCAACCGGCAATGTAATTAGCATGCCGAATATTACTTGGAGTGTGAATTGGAACGAAATCGCCAATAGGTAAGACCATTTTACAATTTGGGCCCAAGTTAGAAGCAGAGCCTAAGGTGTAAATTATTGATAGTCCATATCTCGGAAACTATAAGAGATAATGCAATTTGGCAACCGGCAATGTAATTAGCATGCCGAATATTACTTGGAATGTGAATTGGAACGAAATCGCCAATAGATAAGGCCATTTTACAATTTGGGCCCAAGTTAGAAGCAGAGCCTAAGGTGTAAATTATCGATAGTCCATATCTCGGAAACTATAAGAGATAATGCAATTTGGCAACCGGCAATGTAATTATCATGCCGAATATTATTTGGAATGTGAATTGGAACGAAATCGCCAATAGATAAGACCATTTTACAATTTGGGCCCAAGTTAGAAGCAGAGCCTAAGGTGTAAATTATTGATAGTCCATATCTCGGAAACTATAAGAGATAATGCAATTTGGCAACCGGCAATGTAATTAGCATGCCGAATATTACTTGGAATGTGAATTGGAACGAAATCGCCAATAGATAAGACCATTTTACAATTTGGGCCCAAGTTAGAAGCAGAGCCTAAGGTGTAAATTATCGATAGTCCATATCTCGGAAACTATAAGAGATAATGCAATTTGGCAACCGGCAATGTAATTAGCATGCCGAATATTACTTGGAATGTGAATTGGAACGAAATCGCCAATAGATAAGACCATTTTACAATTTGGGCCCAAGTTAGAAGCAGAGCCTAAGGTGTAAATTATCGATAGTCCATATCTCGGAAACTATAAGAGATAATGCAATTTGGCAACCGGCAATGTAATTAGCATGCCGAATATTACTTGGAATGTGAATTGGAACGAAATCGCCACTAGATAAGACCATTTTACAATTTGGGCCCAAGTTAGAAGCAGAGCCTAAGGTGTAAATTATTGATAGTCCATATCTCGGAAACTATAAGAGATAATGCAATTTCGCAACCGGCAATGTAATGAGCATGCCGAATATCACTTGGAATGTGAATTGGGACGAAATCGCCAATAGATAAGACCATTTTACAATTTGGGCCCAAGTTAGAAGCAGAGCCTAAGGTGTAAATTATCGATAGTCCATATCTCGGAAACTATAAGAGATAATGCAATTTGGCAACCGGCAATGTAATTAGCATGCCGAATATTACTTGGAATGTGAATTTGAACGAAATCGCCAATAGATAAGACCATTTTACAATTTGGGCCCAAGTTAGAAGCAGATCCTAAGGTGTAAATTATCGATAGTCCATATCTCGGAAACTATAAGAGATAATGCAATTTGGCAACCGGCAATGTAATTAGCATGCCGAATATTACTTGGAATGTGAATTGGAACGAAATCGCCAATAGATAAGACCATTTTACAATTTGGGCCCAAGTTATAAGCAGAGCCTATGGTGTAAATTATCGATAGTCCATATCTCGGAAACTATAAGAGATAATGCAATTTGGCAACCGGCAATGTAATTAGCATGCCGAATATTACTTGGAATGTGAATTGGAACGAAATCGCCAATAGATAAGACCATTTTACAATTTGGGCCCAAGTTAGAAGCAGAGCCTAAGGTGTAAATTATCGATAGTCCATATCTCGGAAACTATAAGAGTTAATGCAACTTGGCAACCGGCAATGTAATTAGCATGCCGAATATTACTTGGAATGTGAATTGGAACGAAATCGCCAATAGATAAGACCATTTTACAATTTGGGCCCAAGTTAGAAGCAGAGCCTAAGGTGTAAATTATCGATAGTCCATATCTCGGAAACTATAAGAGATAATGCAATTTGGCAACCGGCAATGTAATTAGCATGCCGAATATTACTCGGAATGTGAATTGGAACGAAATCGCCAATAGATAAGACCATTTTACAATTTGGGCCCAAGTTAGAAGCAGAGCCTAAGGTGTAAATTATCGATAGTCCATATCTCGGAAACTATAAGAGATAATGCAATTTGGCAACCGACAATGTATTTAGCATGCCGAATATTACCTGGAATGTGAATTGGAACGAAATCGCCAATAGATAAGACCATTTTACAATTTGGGCCCAAGTTAGAAGCAGAGCCTAAGGTGTAAATTATTGATAGTCCATATCTCGGAAACTATAAGAGATAATGCAATTTCGCAACCGACAATGTAATTAGCATGCCGAATATTACTTGGAATGTGAATTGGAACGAAATCGCCAATAGATAAGACCATTTTACAATTTGGGCCCAAGTTAGAAGCAGAGCCTAAGGTGTAAATTATCGATAGTCCATATATCGGAAACTATAAGAGGTAATGCAATTTGGCAAACGGCAATGTAATTAGCATGCCGAATATTACTTGGAATGTGAATTGGAACGAAATCGCCAATAGATAAGACCATTTTACAATTTGGGCATAAGTTAGAAGCAGAGCCTAAGGTGTAAATTATCGATAGTCCATATCTCGGAAACTATAAGAGATAATGCTAGTCCATATCTCGGAAACTATAAGAGATAATGCAATTTGGCAACCGGCAATGTAATTAGCATGCCGAATATTACTTGGAGTGTGAATTGGAACGAAATCGCCAATAGATAAGACCATTTTACAATTTGGGCCCAAGTTAGAAGCAGAGCCTAAGGTGTAAATTATCGATAGTCCATATCTCGGAAACTATAAGAGATAATGCAATTTGGCAACCGGCAATGTAATTAGCATGCCGAATATTACTTGGAATGAGAATTGGAACGAAATCGCCAATAGATAAGACCATTTTACAATTTGGGCCCAAGTTAGAAGCAGAGCCTAAGGTGTAAATTATCGATAGTCCATATCTCGAAAACTATAAGAGATAATGCAATTTGGCAACCGGCAATGTAATTAGCATGCCGAATAGTACTTGGAATGTGAATTGGAACGAAATCGCCAATAGATAAGACCATTTTACAATTTGGGCCCAAGTTAGAAGCAGAGCCTAAGGTGTAAGTTATCGATAGTCGATATCTCGGAAACTATAAGAGATAATGCAATTTGGCAACCGGCAATGTAATTAGCATGCCGAATATTACTTGGAATGTGAATTGGAACGAAATCGCCAATAGATAAGACCATTTTACAATTTGGGCCCAAGTTAGAAGCAGAGCCTAAGGTGTAAATTATCGATAGTCCATATCTCGGAAACTATAAGAGATAATGCAATTTGGCAACCGGCAATGTAATTAGCATGCCGAATATTACTTGGAATGTGAATTGGAACGAAATCGCCAATAGATAAGACGATTTTACAATTTGGGCCCAAGTTAGAAGCAGAGCCTAAGATGTAAATTATCGATAGTCCATATCTCGGAAACTATAAGAGATAATGCAATTTGGCAACCGGCAATGTAATTAGCATGCCGAATATTACTTGGAATGTGAATTGGAACGAAATCGCCAATAGATAAGACCATTTTACAATTTGGGCCCAAGTTAGAAGCAGAGCCTAAGGTGTAAATTATCGATAGTCCATATCTCGGAAACTATAAGAGGTAATGCAATTTGGCAACCGGCAATGTAATTAGCATGCCGAATATTACTTGGAATGTGAATTGGAACGAAATCGCCAATAGATAAGACCATTTTACAATTTGGGCCCAAGTTAGAAGCAGAGCCTAAGGTGTAAATTATCGATAGTCCATATCTCGGAAACTATAAGAGATAATGCAATTTGGCAACCGGCAATGTAATTAGCATGCCGAATATTACTCGGAATGTGAATTGGAACGAAATCGCCAATAGATAAGACCATTTTACAATTTGGGCCCAAGTTAGAAGCAGAGCCTAAGGTGTAAATTATCGATAGTCCATATCTCGGAAACTATAAGAGATAATGCAATTTGGCAACCGGCAATGTAATTAGCATGCCGAATATTACTTGGAATGTGAATTGGAACGAAATCGCCAATAGATAAGACCATTTTACAATTTGGGCCCAAGTTAGAAGCAGAGCCTAAGGTGTAAATTATTGATAGTCCATATCTCGGAAACTATAAGAGATAATGCAATTTCGCAACCGGCAATGTAATTAGCATGCCGAATATTACTTGGAGTGTGAATTGGAACGAAATCGCCAATAGATAAGACCATTTTACAATTTGGGCGCAAGTTAGAAGCAGAGCCTAAGGTGTAAATTATCGATAGTCCATATCTCGGAAACTATAAGAGATAATGCAATTTGGCAACCGGCAATGTAATTAGCATGCCGAATATTACTTGGAATGAGAATTGGAACGAAATCGCCAATAGATAAGACCATTTTACAATTTGGGCCCAAGTTAGAAGCAGAGCCTAAGGTGTAAATTATCGATAGTCCATATCTCGGAAACTATAAGAGATAATGCAATTTGGCAACCGGCAATGTAATTAGCATGCCGAATATTACTTGGAATGTGAATTGGAACGAAATCGCCAATAGATAAGACCATTTTACAATTTGGGCCCAAGTTAGAAGCAGAGCCTAAGGTGTAAATTATCGATAGTCCATATCTCGGAAACTATAAGAGATAATGCAATTTGGCAACCGGCAATGTAATTAGCATGCCGAATATTACTTGGAATGTGAAATGGAACGAAATCGCCAATAGATAAGACCATTTTACAATTTGGACCCAAGTTAGAAGCAGAGCCTAAGGTGTAAATTATCGATAGTCCATATCTCGGAAACTATAAGAGATAATGCAATTTGGCAACCGGTAATGTAATTAGCATGCCGAATATTACTTGGAGTGTGAATTGGAACGAAATCGCCAATAGATAAGACCATTTTACAATTTGGGCCCAAGTTAGAAGCAGAGCCTAAGGTGTAAATTATCGATAGTCCATATCTCGGAAACTATAAGAGATAATACAATTTGGCAACCGGCAATGTAATTAGCATGCCGAATATTACTTGGAATGAGAATTGGAACGAAATCGCCAATAGATAAGACCATTTTACAATTTGGGCCCAAGTTAGAAGCAGAGCCTAAGGTGTAAATTATCGATAGTCCATATCTCGGAAACTATAAGAGATAATGCAATTTGGCAACCGGCAATGTAATTAGCATGCCGAATATTACTTGGAATGTGAATTGGAACGAAATCGCCAATAGATAAGACCATTTTACAATTTGGGCCCAAGTTAGAAGCAGAGCCTAAGGTGTAAATTATCGATAGTCCATATCTCGGAAACTATAAGAGATAATGCAATTTGGCAACCGGCAATGTAATTAGCATGCCGAATATTACTTGGAATGTGAATTGGAACGAAATCGCCAATAGATAAGACCATTTTACAATTTGGGCCCAAGTTAGAAGCAGAGCCTAAGGTGTAAATTATTGATAGTCCATATCTCGGAAACTATAAGAGATAATGCAATTTCGCAACCGGCAATGTAATTAGCATGCCGAATATCACTTGGAATGTGAATTGGGACGAAATCGCCAATAGATAAGACCATTTTACAATTTGGGCCCAAGTTAGAAGTAGAGCCTAAGGTGTAAATTATCGATAGTCCATATCTCGGAAACTATAAGAGATAATGCAATTTGGCAACCGGCAATGTAATTAGCATGTCGAATATTACTTGGAATGTGAATTGGAACGAAATCGCCAATAGATAAGACCATTTTACAATTTGGGCCCAAGTTAGAAGCAGAGCCTAAGATGTAAATTATCGATAGTCCATATCTCGGAAACTATAAGAGATAATGCAATTTGGCAACCGGCAATGTAATTAGCATGCCGAATATTACTTGGAATGTGAATTGGAACGAAATCGCCAATAGATAAGACCATTTTACAATTTGGGCCCAAGTTAGAAGCAGAGCCTAAGGTGTAAATTATCGATAGTCCATATCTCGGAAACTATAAGAGATAATTCAATTTGGCAACCGGCAATGTAATTAGCATGCCGGATATTACTTGGAATGTGAAATGGAACGAAATCGCCAATAGATAAGACCATTTTACAATTTGGGCCCAAGTTAGAAGCAGAGCCTAAGGTGTAAATTATCGATAGTCCATATCTCGGAAACTATAAGAGCTAATGCAATTTGGCAACCGGCAATGTAATTAGCATGCCGAATATTACTTGGAATGTGAATTGGAACGAAATCGCCAATAGATAAGACGATTTTACAATTTGGGCCCAAGTTAGAAGCAGAGCCTAAGATGTAAATTATCGATAGTCCATATCTCGGAAACTATAAGAGATAATGCAATTTGGCAACCGGCAATGTAATTAGCATGCCGAATATTACTTGGAATGTGAATTGGAACGAAATCGCCAATAGGTAAGACCATTTTACAATTTGGGCCCAAGTTAGAAGCAGAGCCTAAGGTGTAAATTATCGATAGTCCATATCTCGGAAACTATAAGAGGTAATTCAATTTGGCAACCGTCAATGTAATTAGCATGCCGGATATTACTTGGAATGTGAATTGGAACGAAATCGCCAATAGATAAGACCATTTTATAATTTGGGCCCAAGTTAGAAGCAGAGCCTAAGGTGTAAATTACCGATAGTCCATATCTCGGAAACTATAAGAGATAATGCAATTTGGCAACCGGCAATGTAATTAGCATGCCGAATATTACTTGGAATGTGAATTGGAACGAAATCGCCAATAGATAAGACGATTTTACAATTTGGGCCCAAGTTAGAAGCAGAGCCTAAGGTGTAAATTATCGATAGTCCATATCTCGGAAACTATAAGAGATAATGCAATTTGGCAACCGGCAATGTAATTAGCATGCCGAATATTACTTGGAATGTGAATTGGAACGAAATCGCCAATAGATAAGACCATTTTACAATTTGGGCCCAAGTTAGAAGCAGAGCCTAAGGTGTAAATTATCGATAGTCCATATCTCGGAAACTATAAGAGATAATGCAATTTGGCAACCGGCAATGTAATTAGCATGCCGAATATTACTTGGAATGTGAATTGGAACGAAATCGCCAATAGGTAAGACCATTTTACAATTTGGGCCCAAGTTAGAAGCAGAGCCTAAGGTGTAAATTATCGATAGTCCATATCTCGGAAACTATAAGAGATAATTCAATTTGGCAACCGGCAATGTAATTAGCATGCTGAATATTACTTGGAATGTGAATTGGAACGAAATCGCCAATAGATAAGACCATTTTACAATTTGGGCCCAAGTTAGAAGCAGAGCCTAAGGTGTAAATTATCGATAGTCCATATCTCGGAAACTATAAGATATAATACAATTTGGCAACCGGCAATGTAATTAGCATGCCGAATATTACTTGGAATGTGAATTGGAACGAAATCGCCAATAGATAAGACCATTTTACAATTTGGGCCCAAGTTAGAAGCAGAGCCTAAGGTGTAAATTATCGATAGTCCATATCTCGGAAACTATAAGAGATAATGCAATTTGGCAAACGGCAATGTAATTAGCATGCCGAATATTACTTGGACTGTGAATTGGAACGAAATCGCCAATAGATAAGACCATTTTACAATTTGGGCCCAAGTTAGAAGCAGAGCCTAAGGTGTAAATTATCGATAGTCCATATCTCGGAAACTATAAGAGATAATTCAATTAGGCAACAGGCAATGTAATTAGCATTCCGAATATTACTTGGAATGTGAATTGGAACGAAATCGCCAATAGATAAGACCATTTTACAATTTGGGCCCAAGTTAGAAGCAGAGCCTAAGGTGTAAATTATTGATAGTCCATATCTCGGAAACTATAAGAGATAATGCAATTTGGCAACCGGCAATGTAATTAGCATGCCGAATATTACTTGGAATGTGAATTGGAACGAAATCGCCAATAGAGAAGACCATTTTACAATTTGGGCCCAAGTTAGAAGCAGAGCTTAAGGTGTAAATTATCGATAGTCCATATCTCGGAAACTATAAGAGATAATGCAATTTGGCAACCGGCAAAGTAATTAGCATGCCGAATATTACTTGGAATGTGAATTGGAACGAAATCGCCAATAGATAAGACCATTTTACAATTTGGGCCCAAGTTAGAAGCAGAGCCTAAGGTGTAAATTATCGATAGTCCATATCTCGGAAACTATAAGAGGTAATGCAATTTGGCAACCGGCAATGTAATTAGCATGCCGAATATTACTTGGAATGTGAATTGGAACGAAATCGCCAATAGAGAAGACCATTTTACAATTTGGGCCCAAGATAGAAGCAGAGCCTAAGGTGTAAATTATCGATAGTCCATATCTCGGAAACTATAAGAGATAATGCAATTTGGCAACCGGCAATGTAATTAGCATGCCGAATATTACTTGGAATGTGAATTGGAACGAAATCGCCAATAGATAAGACCATTTTACAATTTGGGCCCAAGTTAGAAGCAGAGCCTAAGGTGTAAATTATCGATAGTCCATATCTCGGAAACTATAAGAGATAATGCAATTTGGCAACCGGCAATGTAATTAGCATGCCGAATATTACTTGGAATGTGAATTGGAACGAAATCGCCAATAGATAAGACCATTTTACAATTTGGGCCCAAGTTAGAAGCAGAGCCTAAGGTGTAAATTATCGATAGTCCATATCTCGGAAACTATAAGAGATAATGCAATTTGGCAACCGGCAATGTAATTAGCATGCCGAATATTACTTGGAATGTGAATTGGAACGAAATCGCCAATAGATAAGACCATTTTACAATTTGGGCCCAAGTTAGAAGCAGAGCCTAAGGTGTAAATTATTGATAGTCCATATCTCGGAAACTATAAGAGATAATGCAATTTCGCAACCGGCAATGTAATTAGCATGCCGAATATTACTTGGAGTGTGAATTGGAACGAAATCGCCAATAGATAAGACCATTTTACAATTTGGGCCCAAGTTAGAAGCAGAGCCTAAGGTGTAAATTATCGATAGTCCATATCTCGGGAACTATAAGAGATAATGCAATTTGGCAACCGGCAATGTAATTAGCATGCCGAATATTACTTGGAATGTGAATTGGAACGAAATCGCCAATAGATAAGACCATTTTACAATTTGGGCCCAAGTTAGAAGCAGAGCCTAAGGTGTAAATTATCGATAGTCCATATCTCGGAAACTATAAGAGATAATGCAATTTGGCAACCGGCAATGTAATTAGCATGCCGAATATTACCTGGAATGTGAATTGGAACGAAATCGCCAATAGATAAGGCCATTTTACAATTTGGGCCCAAGTTAGAAGCAGAGCCTAAGGTGTAAATTATTGATAGTCCATATCTCGGAAACTATAAGAGATAATGCAATTTCGCAACCGGCAATGTAATTAGCATGCCGAATATCACTTGGAATGTGAATTGGGACGAAATCGCCAATAGATAAGACCATTTTACAATTTGGGCCCAAGTTAGAAGCAGAGCCTAAGGTGTAAATTATCGATAGTCCATATCTCGGAAACTATAAGAGATAATGCAATTTGGCAACCGGCAATGTAATTAGCATGCCGAATATTACTTGGAATGTGAATTGGAACGAAATCGCCAATAGATAAGACCATTTTACAATTTGGGCCCAAGTTAGAAGCAGAGCCTAAGATGTAAATTATCGATAGTCCATATCTCGGAAACTATAAGAGATAATGCAATTTGGCAACCGGCAATGTAATTAGCATGCCGAATATTACTTGGAATGTGAATTGGAACGAAATCGCCAATAGATAAGACCATTTTACAATTTGGGCCCAAGTTAGAAGCAGAGCCTAAGGTGTAAATTATCGATAGTCCATATCTCGGAAACTATAAGAGATAATTCAATTTAGCAACCGGCAATGTAATTAGCATGCCGGATATTACTTGGAATGTGAATTGGAACGAAATCGCCAATAGATAAGACCATTTTACAATTTGGGCCCAAGTTAGAAGCAGAGCCTAAGGTGTAAATTATCGATAGTCCATATCTCGGAAACTATAAGAGATAATGCAATTTGGCAACCGGCAATGTAATTAGCATGCCGAATATTACTTGGAATGTGAATTAGAACGAAATCGCCAATAGATAAGACCATTTTACAATTTGGGCCCAAGTTAGAAGCAGAGCCTAAGGTGTAAATTATCGATAGTCCATATCTCGGAAACTATAAGAGATAATGCAATTTGGCGACCGGCAATGTAATTAGCATGCCGAATATTACTTGGAATGTGAATTGGAACGAAATCGCCAATAGATAAGACCATTTTACAATTTGGGCCCAAGTTAGAAGCAGAGCCTAAGGTGTAAATTATCGATAGTCCATATCTCGGAAACTATAAGAGATAATGCAATTTGGCAACCGGCAATGTAATTAGCATGCCGAATATTACTTGGAATGTGAATTGGAACGAAATCGCCAATAGATAAGGCCATTTTACAATTTGGGCCCAAGTTAGAAGCAGAACCTAAGGTGTAAATTATCGATAGTCCATATCTCGGAAACTATAAGAGATAATGCAATTTGGCAACCGGCAATGTAATTATCATGCCGAATATTATTTGGAATGTGAATTGGAACGAAATCGCCAATAGATAAGACCATTTTACAATTTGGGCCCAAGTTAGAAGCAGAGCCTAAGGTGTAAATTATTGATAGTCCATATCTCGGAAACTATAAGAGATAATGCAATTTGGCAAACGGCAATGTAATTAGCATGCCGAATATTACTTGGAATGTGAATTGGAACGAAATAGCCAATAGATAAGACCATTTTACAATTTGGGCCCAAGTTAGAAGCAGAGCCTAAGGTGTAAATTATCGATAGTCCATATCTCGGAAACTATAAGAGATAATGCAATTTGGCAACCGGCAATGTAATTAGCATGCCGAATATTACTTGGAATGTGAATTGGAACGAAATCGCCAATAGATAAGACCATTTTACAATTTGGGCCCAAGTTAGAAGCAGAGCCTAAGGTGTAAATTATCGATAGTCCATATCTCGGAAACTATAAGAGATAATGCAATTTGGCAACCGGCAATGTAATTAGCATGCCGAATATTACTTGGAATGTGAATTGGAACGAAATCGCCAATAGATAAGACCATTTTACAATTTGGGCCCAAGTTAGAAGCAGAGCCTAAGGTGTAAATTATTGATAGTCCATATCTCGGAAACTATAAGAGATAATGCAATTTCGCAACCGGCAATGTAATGTGCATGCCGAATATCACTTGGAATGTGAATTGGGACGAAATCGCCAATAGATAAGACCATTTTACAATTTGGGCCCAAGTTAGAAGCAGAGCCTAAGGTGTAAATTATCGATAGTCCATATCTCGGAAACTATAAGAGATAATGCAATTTGGCAACCGGCAATGTAATTAGCATGCCGAATATTACTTGGAATGTGAATTTGAACGAAATCGCCAATAGATAAGACCATTTTACAATTTGGGCCCAAGTTAGAAGCAGATCCTAAGGTGTAAATTATCGATAGTCCATATCTCGGAAACTATAAGAGATAATGCAATTTGGCAACCGGCAATGTAATTAGCATGCCGAATATTACTTGGAATGTGAATTGGAACGAAATCGCCAATAGATAAGACCATTTTACAATTTGGGCCCAAGTTAGAAGCAGAGCCTAAGGTGTAAATTATCGATAGTCCATATCTCGGAAACTATAAGAGATAATGCAATTTGGCAACCGGCAATGTAATTAGCATGCCGAATATTACTTGGAATGTGAATTGGAACGAAATCGCCAATAGATAAGACCATTTTACAATTTGGGCCCAAGTTATAAGCAGAGACTATGGTGTAAATTATCGATAGTCCATATCTCGGAAACTATAAGAGATAATGCAATTTGGCAACCGGCAATGTAATTAGCATGCCGAATATTACATGGAATGTGAATTGGAACGAAATCGCCAATAGATAAGACCATTTTACAATTTGGGCCCAAGTTAGAAGCAGAGCCTAAGGTGTAAATTATCGATAGTCCATATCTCGGAAACTATAAGAGTTAATGCAATTTGGCAACCGGCAATGTAATTAGCATGCCGAATATTACTTGGAATGTGAATTGGAACGAAATCGCCAATAGATAAGACCATTTTACAATTTGGGCCCAAGTTAGAAGCAGAGCCTAAGGTGTAAATTATCGATAGTCCATATCTCGGAAACTATAAGAGATAATGCAATTTGGCAACCGGCAATGTAATTAGCATGCCGAATATTACTCGGAATGTGAATTGGAACGAAATCGCCAATAGATAAGACCATTTTACAATTTGGGCCCAAGTTAGAAGCAGAGCCTAAGGTGTAAATTATCGATAGTCCATATCTCGGAAACTATAAGAGATAATGCAATTTGGCAACCGACAATGTAATTAGCATGCCGAATATTACTTGGAATGTGAATTGGAACGAAATCGCCAATAGATAAGACCATTTTACAATTTGGGCCCAAGTTAGAAGCAGAGCCTAAGGTGTAAATTATTGATAGTCCATATCTCGGAAACTATAAGAGATAATGCAATTTCGCAACCGACAATGTAATTAGCATGCCGAATATTACTTGGAATGTGAATTGGAACGAAATCGCCAATAGATAAGACCATTTTACAATTTGGGCCCAAGTTAGAAGCAGAGCCTAAGGTGTAAATTATCGATAGTCCATATCTCGGAAACTATAAGAGGTAATGCAATTTGGCAAACGGCAATGTAATTAGCATGCCGAATATTACTTGGAATGTGAATTGGAACGAAATCGCCAATAGATAAGACCATTTTACAATTTGGGCCCAAGTTAGAAGCAGAGCCTAAGGTGTAAATTATCGATAGTCCATATCTCGGAAACTATAAGAGATAATGCAATTCCATATCTCGGAAACTATAAGAGATAATGCAATTTCGCAACCGACAATGTAATTAGCATGCCGAATATTACTTGGAGTGTGAATTGGAACGAAATCGCCAATAGATAAGACCATTTTACAATTTGGGCCCAAGTTAGAAGCAGAGCCTAAGGTGTAAATTATCGATAGTCCATATCTCGGAAACTATAAGAGATAATGCAATTTGGCAACCGGCAATGTAATTAGCATGCCGAATATTACTTGGAATGAGAATTGGAACGAAATCGCCAATAGATAAGACCATTTTACAATTTGGGCCCAAGTTAGAAGCAGAGCCTAAGGTGTAAATTATCGATAGTCCATATCTCGGAAACTATAAGAGATAATGCAATTTGGCAACCGGCAATGTAATTAGCATGCCGAATATTACTTGGAATGTGAATTGGAACGAAATCGCCAATAGATAAGACCATTTTACAATTTGGGCCCAAGTTAGAAGCAGAGCCTAAGGTGTAAATTATCGATAGTCGATATCTCGGAAACTATAAGAGATAATGCAATTTGGCAACCGGCAATGTAATTAGCATGCCGAATATTACTTGGAATGTGAATTGGAACGAAATCGCCAATAGATAAGACCATTTTACAATTTGGGCCCAAGTTAGAAGCAGAGCCTAAGGTGTAAATTATCGATAGTCCATATCTCGGAAACTATAAGAGATAATGCAATTTGGCAACCGGCAATGTAATTAGCATGCCGAATATTACTTGGAATGTGAATTGGAACGAAATCGCCAATAGATAAGACGATTTTACAATTTGGGCCCAAGTTAGAAGCAGAGCCTAAGATGTAAATTATCGATAGTCCATATCTCGGAAACTATAAGAGATAATGCAATTTGGCAACCGGCAATGTAATTAGCATGCCGAATATTACTTGGAATGTGAATTAGAACGAAATCGCCAATAGATAAGACCATTTTACAATTTGGGCCCAAGTTAGAAGCAGAGCCTAAGGTGTAAATTATCGATAGTCCATATCTCGGAAACTATAAGAGATAATGCAATTTGGCAACCGGCAATGTAATTAGCATGCCGAATATTACTTGGAATGTGAATTGGAACGAAATCGCCAATAGATAAGACCATTTTACAATTTGGGCCCAAGTTAGAAGCAGAGCCTAAGGTGTAAATTATTGATAGTCCATATCTCGGAAACTATAAGAGATAATGCAATTTCGCAACCGGCAATGTAATTAGCATGCCGAATATTACTTGGAGTGTGAATTGGAACGAAATCGCCAATAGGTAAGACCATTTTACAATTTGGGCCCAAGTTAGAAGCAGAGCCTAAGGTGTAAATTATCGATAGTCCATATCTCGGAAACTATAAGAGATAATGCAATTTGGCAACCGGCAATGTAATTAGCATGCCGAATATTACTTGGAATGTGAATTGGAACGAAATCGCCAATAGATAAGGCCATTTTACAATTTGGGCCCAAGTTAGAAGCAGAGCCTAAGGTGTAAATTATCGATAGTCCATATCTCGGAAACTATAAGAGATAATGCAATTTGGCAACCGGCAATGTAATTATCATGCCGAATATTATTTGGAATGTGAATTGGAACGAAATCGCCAATAGATAAGACCATTTTACAATTTGGGCCCAAGTTAGAAGCAGAGCCTAAGGTGTAAATTATTGATAGTCCATATCTCGGAAACTATAAGAGATAATGCAATTTGGCAACCGGCAATGTAATTAGCATGCCGAATATTACTTGGAATGTGAATTGGAACGAAATCGCCAATAGATAAGACCATTTTACAATTTGGGCCCAAGTTAGAAGCAGAGCCTAAGGTGTAAATTATCGATAGTCCATATCTCGGAAACTATAAGAGATAATGCAATTTGGCAACCGGCAATGTAATTAGCATGCCGAATATTACTTGGAATGTGAATTGGAACGAAATCGCCAATAGATAAGACCATTTTACAATTTGGGCCCAAGTTAGAAGCAGAGCCTAAGGTGTAAATTATCGATAGTCCATATCTCGGAAACTATAAGAGATAATGCAATTTGGCAACCGGCAATGTAATTAGCATGCCGAATATTACTTGGAATGTGAATTGGAACGAAATCGCCAATAGATAAGACCATTTTACAATTTGGGCCCAAGTTAGAAGCAGAGCCTAAGGTGTAAATTATTGATAGTCCATATCTCGGAAACTATAAGAGATAATGCAATTTCGCAACCGGCAATGTAATGAGCATGCCGAATATCACTTGGAATGTGAATTGGGACGAAATCGCCAATAGATAAGACCATTTTACAATTTGGGCCCAAGTTAGAAGCAGAGCCTAAGGTGTAAATTATCGATAGTCCATATCTCGGAAACTATAAGAGATAATGCAATTTGGCAACCGGCAATGTAATTAGCATGCCGAATATTACTTGGAATGTGAATTTGAACGAAATCGCCAATAGATAAGACCATTTTACAATTTGGGCCCAAGTTAGAAGCAGATCCTAAGGTGTAAATTATCGATAGTCCATATCTCGGAAACTATAAGAGATAATGCAATTTGGCAACCGGCAATGTAATTAGCATGCCGAATATTACTTGGAATGTGAATTGGAACGAAATCGCCAATAGATAAGACCATTTTACAATTTGGGCCCAAGTTAGAAGCAGAGCCTAAGGTGTAAATTATCGATAGTCCATATCTCGGAAACTATAAGAGATAATGCAATTTGGCAACCGGCAATGTAATTAGCATGCCGAATATTACTTGGAATGTGAATTGGAACGAAATCGCCAATAGATAAGACCATTTTACAATTTGGGCCCAAGTTATAAGCAGAGCCTATGGTGTAAATTATCGATAGTCCATATCTCGGAAACTATAAGAGATAATGCAATTTGGCAACCGGCAATGTAATTAGCATGCCGAATATTACTTGGAATGTGAATTGGAACGAAATCGCCAATAGATAAGACCATTTTACAATTTGGGCCCAAGTTAGAAGCAGAGCCTAAGGTGTAAATTATTGATAGTCCATATCTCGGAAACTATAAGAGATAATGCAATTTGGCAACCGGCAATGTAATTAGCATGCCGAATATTACTTGGAATGTGAATTGGAACGAAATCGCCAATAGATAAGACCATTTTACAATTTGGGCCCAAGTTAGAAGCAGAGCCTAAGGTGTAAATTATCGATAGTCCTTATCTCGGAAACTATAAGAGATAATGCAATTTGGCAACCGGCAATGTAATTAGCATGCCGAATATTACTTGGAATGTGAATTGGAACGAAATCGCCAATAGATAAGACCATTTTACAATTTGGGCCCAAGTTAGAAGCAGAGCCTAAGGTGTAAATTATTGATAGTCCATATCTCGGAAACTATAAGAGATAATGCAATTTCGCAACCGGCAATGTAATGAGCATGCCGAATATCACTTGGAATGTGAATTGGGACGAAATCGCCAATAGATAAGACCATTTTACAATTT
Source organism: Rhynchophorus ferrugineus (assembly GCF_030347505.1). Lineage (NCBI taxonomy): Eukaryota > Metazoa > Arthropoda > Insecta > Coleoptera > Curculionidae > Rhynchophorus > Rhynchophorus ferrugineus. The sequence goes on from NW_027472886.1 coordinate 101,082, forward strand.
GGGCCCAAGTTAGAAGCAGAGCCTAAGGTGTAAATTATCGATAGTCCATATCTCGGAAACTATAAGAGATAATGCAATTTGGCAACCGGCAATGTAATTAGCATGCCGAATATTACTTGGAATGTGAATTTGAACGAAATCGCCAATAGATAAGACCATTTTACAATTTGGGCCCAAGTTAGAAGCAGATCCTAAGGTGTAAATTATCGATAGTCCATATCTCGGAAACTATAAGAGATAATGCAATTTGGCAACCGGCAATGTAATTAGCATGCCGAATATTACTTGGAATGTGAATTGGAACGAAATCGCCAATAGATAAGACCATTTTACAATTTGGGCCCAAGTTAGAAGCAGAGCCTAAGGTGTAAATTATCGATAGTCCATATCTCGGAAACTATAAGAGATAATGCAATTTGGCAACCGGCAATGTAATTAGCATGCCGAATATTACTTGGAATGTGAATTGGAACGAAATCGCCAATAGATAAGACCATTTTACAATTTGGGCCCAAGTTATAAGCAGAGCCTATGGTGTAAATTATCGATAGTCCATATCTCGGAAACTATAAGAGATAATGCAATTTGGCAACCGGCAATGTAATTAGCATGCCGAATATTACTTGGAATGTGAATTGGAACGAAATCGCCAATAGATAAGACCATTTTACAATTTGGGCCCAAGTTAGAAGCAGAGCCTAAGGTGTAAATTATCGATAGTCCATATCTCGGAAACTATAAGAGATAATGCAATTTGGCAACCGGCAATGTAATTAGCATGCCGAATATTACTTGGAATGTGAATTGGAACGAAATCGCCAATAGATAAGACCATTTTACAATTTGGGCCCAAGTTAGAAGCAGAGCCTAAGGTGTAAATTATCGATAGTCCATATCTCGGAAACTATAAGAGATAATGCAATTTGGCAACCGGCAATGTAATTAGCATGCCGAATATTACTCGGAATGTGAATTGGAACGAAATCGCCAATAGATAAGACCATTTTACAATTTGGGCCCAAGTTAGAAGCAGAGCCTAAGGTGTAAATTATCGATAGTCCATATCTCGGAAACTATAAGAGATAATGCAATTTGGCAACCGACAATGTAATTAACATGCCGAATATTACTTGGAATGTGAATTGGAACGAAATCGCCAATAGATAAGACCATTTTACAATTTGGGCCCAAGTTAGAAGCAGAGCCTAAGGTGTAAATTATTGATAGTCCATATCTCGGAAACTATAAGAGATAATGCAATTTCGCAACCGACAATGTAATTAGCATGCCGAATATTACTTGGAATGTGAATTGGAACGAAATCGCCAATAGATAAGACCATTTTACAATTTGGGCCCAAGTTAGAAGCAGAGCCTAAGGTGTAAATTATCGATAGTCCATATCTCGGAAACTATAAGAGGTAATGCAATTTGGCAAACGGCAATGTAATTAGCATGCCGAATATTACTTGGAATGTGAATTGGAACGAAATCGCCAATAGATAAGACCATTTTACAATTTGGGCCCAAGTTAGAAGCAGAGCCTAAGGTGTAAATTATCGATAGTCTATATCTCGGAAACTATAAGAGATAATGCAATTCCATATCTCGGAAACTATAAGAGATAATGCAATTTCGCAACCGGCAATGTAATTAGCATGCCGAATATTACTTGGAGTGTGAATTGGAACGAAATCGCCAATAGATAAGACCATTTTACAATTTGGGCCCAAGTTAGAAGCAGAGCCTAAGGTGTAAATTATCGATAGTCCATATCTCGGAAACTATAAGAGATAATGCAATTTGGCAACCGGCAATGTAATTAGCATGCCGAATATTACTTGGAATGAGAATTGGAACGAAATCGCCAATAGATAAGACCATTTTACAATTTGGGCCCAAGTTAGAAACAGAGCCTAAGGTGTAAATTATCGATAGTCCATATCTCGGAAACTATAAGAGATAATGCAATTTGGCAACCGGCAATGTAATTAGCATGCCGAATATTACTTGGAATGTGAAATGGAACGAAATCGCCAATAGATAAGACCATTTTACAATTTGGGCCCAAGTTAGAAGCAGAGCCTAAGGTGTAAATTATCGATAGTCCATATCTCGGAAACTATAAGAGATAATGCAATTTGGCAACCGGCAATGTAATTAGCATGCCGAATATTACTTGGAGTGTGAATTGGAACGAAATCGCCAATAGATAAGACCATTTTACAATTTGGGCCCAAGTTAGAAGCAGAGCCTAAGGTGTAAATTATCGATAGTCCATATCTCGGAAACTATAAGAGATAATACAATTTGGCAACCGGCAATGTAATTAGCATGCCGAATATTACTTGGAATGAGAATTGGAACGAAATCGCCAATAGATAAGACCATTTTACAATTTGGGCCCAAGTTAGAAGCAGAGCCTAAGGTGTAAATTATCGATAGTCCATATCTCGGAAACTATAAGAGATAATGCAATTTGGCAACCGGCAATGTAATTAGCATGCCGAATATTACTTGGAATGTGAATTGGAACGAAATCGCCAATAGATAAGACCATTTTACAATTTGGGCCCAAGTTAGAAGCAGAGCCTAAGGTGTAAATTATCGATAGTCCATATCTCGGAAACTATAAGAGATAATGCAATTTGGCAACCGGCAATGTAATTAGCATGCCGAATATTACTTGGAATGTGAATTGGAACGAAATCGCCAATAGATAAGACCATTTTACAATTTGGGCCCAAGTTAGAAGCAGAGCCTAAGGTGTAAATTATCGATAGTCCATATCTCGGAAACTATAAGAGATAATGCAATTTGGCAACCGGCAATGTAATTAGCATGCCGAATATTACTTGGAATGTGAATTGGAACGAAATCGCCAATAGATAAGACCATTTTACAATTTGGGCCCAAGTTAGAAGCAGAGCCTAAGGTGTAAATTATTGATATTCCATATCTCGGAAACTATAAGAGATAATGCAATTTCGCAACCGGCAATGTAATTAGCATGCCGAATATCACTTGGAATGTGAATTGGGACGAAATCGCCAATAGATAAGACCATTTTACAATTTGGGCCCAAGTTAGAAGTAGAGCCTAAGGTGTAAATTATCGATAGTCCATATCTCGGAAACTATAAGAGATAATGCAATTTGGCAACCGGCAATGTAATTAGCATGTCGAATATTACTAGGAATGTGAATTGGAACGAAATCGCCAATAGATAAGACCATTTTACAATTTGGGCCCAAGTTAGAAGCAGAGCCTAAGATGTAAATTATCGATAGTCCATATCTCGGAAACTATAAGAGATAATGCAATTTGGCAACCGGCAATGTAATTAGCATGCCGAATATTACTTGGAATGTGAATTGGAACGAAATCGCCAATAGATAAGACCATTTTACAATTTGGGCCCAAGTTAGAAGCAGAGCCTAAGGTGTAAATTATCGATAGTCCATATCTCGGAAACTATAAGAGATAATTCAATTTGGCAACCGGCAATGTAATTAGCATGCCGGATATTACTTGGAATGTGAATTGGAACGAAATCGCCAATAGATAAGACCATTTTACAATTTGGGCCCAAGTTAGAAGCAGAGCCTAAGGTGTAAATTATCGATAGTCCATATCTCGGAAACTATAAGAGCTAATGCAATTTGGCAACCGGCAATGTAATTAGCATGCCGAATATTACTTGGAATGTGAATTGGAACGAAATCGCCATTAGATAAGACGATTTTACAATTTGGGCCCAAGTTAGAAGCAGAGCCTAAGATGTAAATTATCGATAGTCCATATCTCGGAAACTATAAGAGATAATGCAATTTGGCAACCGGCAATGTAATTAGCATGCCGAATATTACTTGGAATGTGAATTGGAACGAAATCGCCAATAGGTAAGACCATTTTACAATTTGGGCCCAAGTTAGAAGCAGAGCCTAAGGTGTAAATTATCGATAGTCCATATCTCGGAAACTATAAGAGGTAATTCAATTTGGCAACCGTCAATGTAATTAGCATGCCGGATATTACTTGGAATGTGAATTGGAACGAAATCGCCAATAGATAAGACCATTTTATAATTTGGGCCCAAGTTAGAAGCAGAGCCTAAGGTGTAAATTACCGATAGTCCATATCTCGGAAACTATAAGAGATAATGCAATTTGGCAACCGGTAATGTAATTAGCATGCCGAATATTACTTGGAATGTGAATTGGAACGAAATCGCCAATAGATAAGACGATTTTACAATTTGGGCCCAAGTTAGAAGCAGAGCCTAAGGTGTAAATTATCGATAGTCCATATCTCGGAAACTATAAGAGATAATGCAATTTGGCAACCGGCAATGTAATTAGCATGCCGAATATTACTTGGAATGTGAATTGGAACGAAATCGCCAATAGATAAGACCATTTTACAATTTGGGCCCAAGTTAGAAGCAGAGCCTAAAGTGTAAATTATCGATAGTCCATATCTCGGAAACTATAAGAGATAATGCAATTTGGCAACCGGCAATGTAATTGGCATGCCGAATATTACTTGGAATGTGAATTGGAACGAAATCGCCAATAGGTAAGACCATTTTACAATTTGGGCCCAAGTTAGAAGCAGAGCCTAAGGTGTAAATTATCGATAGTCCATATCTCGGAAACTATAAGAGATAATTCAATTTGGCAACCGGCAATGTAATTAGCATGCCGAATATTACTTGGAATGTGAATTGGAACGAAATCGCCAATAGATAAGACCATTTTACAATTTGGGCCCAAGTTAGAAGCAGAGCCTAAGGTTTAAATTATCGATAGTCCATATCTCGGAAACTATAAGATATAATGCAATTTGGCAACCGGCAATGTAATTAGCATGCCGAATATTACTTGGAATGTGAATTGGAACGAAATCGCCAATAGATAAGACCATTTTACAATTTGGGCCCAAGTTAGAAGCAGAGCCTAAGGTGTAAATTATCGATAGTCCATATCTCGGAAACTATAAGAGATAATGCAATTTGGCAAACGGCAATGTAATTAGCATGCCGAATATGACTTGGAATGTGAATTGGAACGAAATCGCCAATAGATAAGACCATTTTACAATTTGGGCCCAAGTTAGAAGCAGAGCCTAAGGTGTAAATTATCGATAGTCCATATCTCGGAAACTATAAGAGATAATGCAATTTGGCAACCGGCAATGTAATTAGCATGCCGAATATTAATTGGAATGTGAATTGGAACGAAATCGCCAATAGATAAGACCATTTTACAATTTGGGCCCAAGTTAGAAGCAGAGCCTAAGGTGTAAATTATCGATAGTCCATATCTCGGAAACTATAAGAGATAATGCAATTTGGCAACCGGCAATGTAATTAGCATGCCGAATATTACTTGGAATGTGAATTGGAACGAAATCGCCAATAGGTAAGACCATTTTACAATTTGGGCCCAAGTTAGAAGCAGAGCCTAAGGTGTAAATTATCGATAGTCCATATCTCGGAAACTATAAGAGATAATTCAATTTGGCAACAGGCAATGTAATTAGCATTCCGAATATTACTTGGAATGTGAATTGGAACGAAATCGCCAATAGATAAGACCATTTTACAATTTGGGCCCAAGTTAGAAGCAGAGCCTAAGGTGTAAATTATTGATAGTCCATATCTCGGAAACTATAAGAGATAATGCAACTTGGCAACCGGCAATGTAATTAGCATGCCGAATATTACTTGGAATGTGAATTGGAACGAAATCGCCAATAGAGAAGACCATTTTACAATTTGGGCCCAAGTTAGAAGCAGAGCCTAAGGTGTAAATTATCGATAGTCCATATCTCGGAAACTATAAGAGATAATGCAATTTGGCAACCGGCAAAGTAATTAGCATGCCGAATATTACTTGGAATGTGAATTGGAACGAAATCGCCAATAGATAAGACCATTTTACAATTTGGGCCCAAGTTAGAAGCAGAGCCTAAGGTGTAAATTATCGATAGTCCATATCTCGGAAACTATAAGAGGTAATGCAATTTGGCAACCGGCAATGTAATTAGCATGCCGAATATTACTTGGAATGTGAATTGGAACGAAATCGCCAATAGAGAAGACCATTTTACAATTTGGGCCCAAGATAGAAGCAGAGCCTAAGGTGTAAATTATCGATAGTCCATATCTCGGAAACTATAAGAGATAATGCAATTTGGCAACCGGCAATGTAATTAGCATGCCGAATATTACTTGGAATGTGAATTGGAACGAAATCGCCAATAGATAAGACCATTTTACAATTTGGGCCCAAGTTAGAAGCAGAGCCTAAGGTGTAAATTATCGATAGTCCATATCTCGGAAACTATAAGAGATAATGCAATTTGGCAACCGGCAATGTAATTAGCATGCCGAATATTACTTGGAATGTGAATTGGAACGAAATCGCCAATAGATAAGACCATTTTACAATTTGGGCCCAAGTTAGAAGCAGAGCCTAAGGTGTAAATTATCGATAGTCCATATCTCGGAAACTATAAGAGATAATGCAATTTGGCAACCGGCAATGTAATTAGCATGCCGAATATTACTTGGAATGTGAATTGGAACGAAATCGCCAATAGATAAGACCATTTTACAATTTGGGCCCAAGTTAGAAGCAGAGCCTAAGGTGTAAATTATTGATAGTCCATATCTCGGAAACTATAAGAGATAATGCAATTTCGCAACCGGCAATGTAATTAGCATGCCGAATATTACTTGGAGTGTGAATTGGAACGAAATCGCCAATAGATAAGACCATTTTACAATTTGGGCCCAAGTTAGAAGCAGAGCCTAAGGTGTAAATTATCGATAGTCCATATCTCGGAAACTATAAGAGATAATGCAATTTGGCAACCGGCAATGTAATTAGCATGCCGAATATTACTTGGAATGTGAATTGGAACGAAATCGCCAATAGATAAGACCATTTTACAATTTGGGCCCAAGTTAGAAGCAGAGCCTAAGGTGTAAATTATCGATAGTCCATATCTCGGAAACTATAAGAGATAATTCAATTTGGCAACAGGCAATGTAATTAGCATGCCGGATATTACTTGGAATGTGAATTGGAACGAAATCGCCAATAGGTAAGACCATTTTACAATTTGGGCCCAAGTTAGAAGCAGAGCCTAAGGTGTAAATTATCGATAGTCCATATCTCGGAAACTATAAGAGGTAATTCAATTTGGCAACCGTCAATGTAATTAGCATGCCGGATATTACTTGGAATGTGAATTGGAACGAAATCGCCAATAGATAAGACCATTTTATAATTTGGGCCCAAGTTAGAAGCAGAGCCTAAGGTGTAAATTACCGATAGTCCATATCTCGGAAACTATAAGAGATAATGCAATTTGGCAACCGGTAATGTAATTAGCATGCCGAATATTACTTGGAATGTGAATTGGAACGAAATCGCCAATAGATAAGACGATTTTACAATTTGGGCCCAAGTTAGAAGCAGAGCCTAAGGTGTAAATTATCGATAGTCCATATCTCGGAAACTATAAGAGATAATGCAATTTGGCAACCGGCAATGTAATTAGCATGCCGAATATTACTTGGAATGTGAATTGGAACGAAATCGCCAATAGATAAGACCATTTTACAATTTGGGCCCAAGTTAGAAGCAGAGCCTAAAGTGTAAATTATCGATAGTCCATATCTCGGAAACTATAAGAGATAATGCAATTTGGCAACCGGCAATGTAATTGGCATGCCGAATATTACTTGGAATGTGAATTGGAACGAAATCGCCAATAGGTAAGACCATTTTACAATTTGGGCCCAAGTTAGAAGCAGAGCCTAAGGTGTAAATTATCGATAGTCCATATCTCGGAAACTATAAGAGATAATTCAATTTGGCAACCGGCAATGTAATTAGCATGCCGAATATTACTTGGAATGTGAATTGGAACGAAATCGCCAATAGATAAGACCATTTTACAATTTGGGCCCAAGTTAGAAGCAGAGCCTAAGGTTTAAATTATCGATAGTCCATATCTCGGAAACTATAAGATATAATGCAATTTGGCAACCGGCAATGTAATTAGCATGCCGAATATTACTTGGAATGTGAATTGGAACGAAATCGCCAATAGATAAGACCATTTTACAATTTGGGCCCAAGTTAGAAGCAGAGCCTAAGGTGTAAATTATCGATAGTCCATATCTCGGAAACTATAAGAGATAATGCAATTTGGCAAACGGCAATGTAATTAGCATGCCGAATATGACTTGGAATGTGAATTGGAACGAAATCGCCAATAGATAAGACCATTTTACAATTTGGGCCCAAGTTAGAAGCAGAGCCTAAGGTGTAAATTATCGATAGTCCATATCTCGGAAACTATAAGAGATAATGCAATTTGGCAACCGGCAATGTAATTAGCATGCCGAATATTAATTGGAATGTGAATTGGAACGAAATCGCCAATAGATAAGACCATTTTACAATTTGGGCCCAAGTTAGAAGCAGAGCCTAAGGTGTAAATTATCGATAGTCCATATCTCGGAAACTATAAGAGATAATGCAATTTGGCAACCGGCAATGTAATTAGCATGCCGAATATTACTTGGAATGTGAATTGGAACGAAATCGCCAATAGGTAAGACCATTTTACAATTTGGGCCCAAGTTAGAAGCAGAGCCTAAGGTGTAAATTATCGATAGTCCATATCTCGGAAACTATAAGAGATAATTCAATTTGGCAACAGGCAATGTAATTAGCATTCCGAATATTACTTGGAATGTGAATTGGAACGAAATCGCCAATAGATAAGACCATTTTACAATTTGGGCCCAAGTTAGAAGCAGAGCCTAAGGTGTAAATTATTGATAGTCCATATCTCGGAAACTATAAGAGATAATGCAACTTGGCAACCGGCAATGTAATTAGCATGCCGAATATTACTTGGAATGTGAATTGGAACGAAATCGCCAATAGAGAAGACCATTTTACAATTTGGGCCCAAGTTAGAAGCAGAGCCTAAGGTGTAAATTATCGATAGTCCATATCTCGGAAACTATAAGAGATAATGCAATTTGGCAACCGGCAAAGTAATTAGCATGCCGAATATTACTTGGAATGTGAATTGGAACGAAATCGCCAATAGATAAGACCATTTTACAATTTGGGCCCAAGTTAGAAGCAGAGCCTAAGGTGTAAATTATCGATAGTCCATATCTCGGAAACTATAAGAGGTAATGCAATTTGGCAACCGGCAATGTAATTAGCATGCCGAATATTACTTGGAATGTGAATTGGAACGAAATCGCCAATAGAGAAGACCATTTTACAATTTGGGCCCAAGATAGAAGCAGAGCCTAAGGTGTAAATTATCGATAGTCCATATCTCGGAAACTATAAGAGATAATGCAATTTGGCAACCGGCAATGTAATTAGCATGCCGAATATTACTTGGAATGTGAATTGGAACGAAATCGCCAATAGATAAGACCATTTTACAATTTGGGCCCAAGTTAGAAGCAGAGCCTAAGGTGTAAATTATCGATAGTCCATATCTCGGAAACTATAAGAGATAATGCAATTTGGCAACCGGCAATGTAATTAGCATGCCGAATATTACTTGGAATGTGAATTGGAACGAAATCGCCAATAGATAAGACCATTTTACAATTTGGGCCCAAGTTAGAAGCAGAGCCTAAGGTGTAAATTATCGATAGTCCATATCTCGGAAACTATAAGAGATAATGCAATTTGGCAACCGGCAATGTAATTAGCATGCCGAATATTACTTGGAATGTGAATTGGAACGAAATCGCCAATAGATAAGACCATTTTACAATTTGGGCCCAAGTTAGAAGCAGAGCCTAAGGTGTAAATTATTGATAGTCCATATCTCGGAAACTATAAGAGATAATGCAATTTCGCAACCGGCAATGTAATTAGCATGCCGAATATTACTTGGAGTGTGAATTGGAACGAAATCGCCAATAGATAAGACCATTTTACAATTTGGGCCCAAGTTAGAAGCAGAGCCTAAGGTGTAAATTATCGATAGTCCATATCTCGGAAACTATAAGAGATAATGCAATTTGGCAACCGGCAATGTAATTAGCATGCCGAATATTACTTGGAATGTGAATTGGAACGAAATCGCCAATAGATAAGACCATTTTACAATTTGGGCCCAAGTTAGAAGCAGAGCCTAAGGTGTAAATTATCGATAGTCCATATCTCGGAAACTATAAGAGATAATGCAATTTGGCAACCGGCAATGTAATTAGCATGCCGAATATTACTTGGAATGTGAATTGGAACGAAATCGCCAATAGATAAGGCCATTTTACAATTTGGGCCCAAGTTAGAAGCAGAGCCTAAGGTGTAAATTATTGATAGTCCATATCTCGGAAACTATAAGAGATAATGCAATTTCGCAACCGGCAATGTAATTAGCATGCCGAATATCACTTGGAATGTGAATTGGGACGAAATCGCCAATAGATAAGACCATTTTACAATTTGGGCCCAAGTTAGAAGCAGAGCCTAAGGTGTAAATTATCGATAGTCCATATCTCGGAAACTATAAGAGATAATGCAATTTGGCAACCGGCAATGTAATTAGCATGCCGAATATTACTTGGAATGTGAATTGGAACGAAATCGCCAATAGATAAGACCATTTTACAATTTGGGCCCAAGTTAGAAGCAGAGCCTAAGATGTAAATTATCGATAGTCCATATCTCGGAAACTATAAGAGATAATGCAATTTGGCAACCGGCAATGTAATTAGCATGCCGAATATTACTTGGAATGTGAATTGGAACGAAATCGCCAATAGATAAGACCATTTTACAATTTGGGCCCAAGTTAGAAGCAGAGCCTAAGGTGTAAATTATCGATAGTCCATATCTCGGAAACTATAAGAGATAATTCAATTTGGCAACCGGCAATGTAATTAGCATGCCGGATATTACTTGGAATGTGAATTGGAACGAAATTGCCAATAGATAAGACCATTTTACAATTTGGGCCCAAGTTAGAAGCAGAGCCTAAGGTGTAAATTATCGATAGTCCATATCTCTGAAACTATAAGAGATAATGCAATTTGGCAACCGGCAATGTAATTAGCATGCCGAATATTACTTGGAATGTGAATTGGAACGAAATCGCCAATAGATAAGACCATTTTACAATTTGAACCCAAGTTAGAAGCAGAGCCTAAGGTGTAAATTATCGATAGTCCATATCTCGGAAACTATAAGAGATAATGCAATTTGGCAACCGGCAATGTAATTAGCATGCCGAATATTACTTGGAATGTGAATTGGAACGAAATCGCCAATAGATAAGACCATTTTACAATTTGGGCCCAAGTTAGAAGCAGAGCCTAAGGTGTAAATTATTGATAGTCCATATCTCGGAAACTATAAGAGATAATGCAATTTGGCAACCGGCAATGTAATTAGCATGCCGAATATTACTTGGAATGTGAATTGGAACGAAATCGCCAATAGATAAGACCATTTTACAATTTGGGCCCAAGTTAGAAGCAGAGCCTAAGGTGTAAATTATCGATAGTCCATATCTCGGAAACTATAAGAGATAATGCAATTTGGCAACAGGCAATGTAATTAGCATGCCGAATATTACTTGGAATGTGAATTGGAACGAAATCGTCAATAGATAAGACCATTTTACAATTTGGGCCCAAGTTAGAAGCAGAGCCTAAGGTGTAAATTATCGATAGTCCATATCTCGGAACTATAAGAGATAATGCAATTTGGCAACCGGCAATGTAATTAGCATGCCGAATATTACTTGGAATGTGAATTGGAACGAAATCGCCAATAGATAAGACCATTTTACAATTTGGGCCCAAGTTAGAAGCAGAGCCTAAGGTGTAAATTATCGATAGTCCATATCTCGGAAACTATAAGAGATAATGCAATTTGGCAACCGGCAATGTAATTAGCATGCCGAATATTACTTGGAATGTGAATTGGAACGAAATCGCCAATAGATAAGACCATTTTACAATTTGGGCCCAAGTTAGAAGCAGAGCCTAAGGTGTAAATTATCGATAGTCCATATCTCGGAAACTATAAGAGATAATGCAATTTGGCAACCGTCAATGTAATTAGCATGCCGAATATTACTTGGAATGTGAATTGGAACGAAATCGCCAATAGATAAGACCATTTTACAATTTGGGCCCAAGTTAGAAGCAGAGCCTAAGGTGTAAATTATCGATAGTCCATATCTCGGAAACTATAAGAGATAATGCAATTTGGCAACCGGCAATGTAATTAGCATGCCGAATATTATTTGGAATGTGAATTGGAACGAAATCGCCAATAGGTAAGACCATTTTACAATTTGGGCCCAAGTTAGAAGCAGAGCCTAAGGTGTAAATTATCGATAGTCCATATCTCGGAAACTATAAGAGATAATTCAATTTGGCAACCGGCAATGTAATTAGCATGCCGAATATTACTTGGAATGTGAATTGGAACGAAATCGCCAATAGATAAGACCATTTTACAATTTGGGCCCAAGTTAGAAGCAGAGCCTAAGGTGTAAATTATCGATAGTCCATATCTCGGAAACTATAAGAGATAATGCAATTTGGCAACCGGCAATGTAATTAGCATGCCGAATATTACTTGGAATGTGAATTGGAACGAAATCGCCAATAGATAAGACCATTTTACAATTTGGGCCCAAGTTAGAAGCAGAGCCTAAGGTGTAAATTATCGATAGTCCATATCTCGGAAACTATAAGAGATAATGCAATTTGGCAACAGGCAATGTAATTAGCATGCCGAATATTACTTGGAATGTGAATTGGAACGAAATCGTCAATAGATAAGACCATTTTACAATTTGGGCCCAAGTTAGAAGCAGAGCCTAAGGTGTAAATTATCGATAGTCCATATCTCGGAAACTATAAGAGATAATGCAATTTGGCAACCGGCAATGTAATTAGCATGACGAATATTACTTGGAATGTGAATTGGAACGAAATCGCCAATAGATAAGACCATTTTACAATTTGGGCCCAAGTTAGAAGCAGAGCCTAAGGTGTAAATTATCGATAGTCCATATCTCGGAAACTATAAGAGATAATGCAATTTGGCAACCGGCAATGTAATTAGCATGCCGAATATTATTTGGAATGTGAATTGGAACGAAATCGCCAATAGGTAAGACCATTTTACAATTTGGGCCCAAGTTAGAAGCAGAGCCTAAGGTGTAAATTATCGATAGTCCATATCTCGGAAACTATAAGAGATAATTCAATTTGGCAACCGGCAATGTAATTAGCATGCCGAATATTACTTGGAATGTGAATTGGAACGAAATCGCCAATAGATAAGACCATTTTACAATTTGGGCCCAAGTTAGAAGCAGAGCCTAAGGTGTAAATTATCGATAGTCCATATCTCGGAAACTATAAGAGATAATGCAATTTGGCAACCGGCAATGTAATTAGCATGCCGAATATTACTTGGAATGTGAATTGGAACGAAATCGCCAATAGATAAGACCATTTTACAATTTGGACCCAAGTTAGAAGCAGAGCCTAAGGTGTAAATTATCGATAGTCCATATCTCGGAAACTATAAGAGATAATGCAATTTGGCAACCGGCAATGTAATTAGCATGCCGAATATTACTTGGAATGTGAATTGGAACGAAATCGCCAATAGATAAGACCATTTTACAATTTGGGCCCAAGTTAGAAGCAGAGCCTAAGGTGTAAATTATCGATAGTCCATATCTCGGAAACTATAAGAGATAATGCAATTTGGCAACCGGCAATGTAATTAGCATGCCGAATATTATTTGGAATGTGAATTGGAACGAAATCGCCAATAGGTAAGACCATTTTACAATTTGGGCCCAAGTTAGAAGCAGAGCCTAAGGTGTAAATTATCGATAGTCCATATCTCGGAAACTATAAGAGATAATTCAATTTGGCAACCGGCAATGTAATTAGCATGCCGAATATTACTTGGAATGTGAATTGGAACGAAATCGCCAATAGATAAGACCATTTTACAATTTGGGCCCAAGTTAGAAGCAGAGCCTAAGGTGTAAATTATCGATAGTCCATATCTCGGAAACTATAAGAGATAATGCAATTTGGCAACCGGCAATGTAATTAGCATGCCGAATATTACTTGGAATGTGAATTGGAACGAAATCGCCAATAGATAAGACCATTTTACAATTTGGACCCAAGTTAGAAGCAGAGCCTAAGGTGTAAATTATCGATAGTCCATATCTCGGAAACTATAAGAGATAATGCAATTTGGCAACCGGCAATGTAATTAGCATGCCGAATATTACTTGGAATGTGAATTGGAACGAAATCGCCAATAGATAAGACGATTTTACAATTTGGACCCAAGTTAGAAGCAGAGCCTAAGATGTAAATTATCGATAGTCCATATCTCGGAAACTATAAGAGATAATGCAATTTGGCAACCGGCAATGTAATTAGCATGCCGAATATTACTTGGAATGTGAATTGGAACGAAATCGCCAATAGATAAGACCATTTTACAATTTGGGCCCAAGTTAGAAGCAGAGCCTAAGGTGTAAATTATCGATAGTCCATATCTCGGAAACTATAAGAGATAATGCAATTTGGCAAACGGCAATGTAATTAGCATGCCGAATATTACTTGGAATGTGAATTGGAACGAAATCGCCAATAGATAAGACCATTTTACAATTTGGGCCCAAGTTAGAAGCAGAGCCTAAGGTGTAAATTATTGATAGTCCATATCTCGGAAACTATAAGAGATAATGCAATTTCGCAACCGGCAATGTAATTAGCATGCCGAATATCACTTGGAATGTGAATTGGGACGAAATCGCCAATAGATAAGACCATTTTACAATTTGGGCCCAAGTTAGAAGCAGAGCCTAAGGTGTAAATTATCGATAGTCCATATCTCGGAAACTATAAGAGGTAATGCAATTTGGCAACCGGCAATGTAATTAGCATGCCGAATATTACTTGGAATGTGAATTGGAACGAAATCGCCAATAGATAAGACCATTTTACAATTTGGGCCCAAGTTAGAAGCAGAGCCTAAGGTGTAAATTATCGATAGTCCATATCTCGGAAACTATAAGAGATAATGCAATTTGGCAACCGGCAATGTAATTAGCATGCCGAATATTACTTGGAATGTGAATTGGAACGAAATCGCCAATAGATAAGACCATTTTACAATTTGGGCCCAAGTTAGAAGCAGAGCCTAAGGTGTAAATTATCGATAGTCCATATCTCGGAAACTATAAGAGATAATGTAATTTGGCAACCGGCAATGTAATTAGCATGCCGAATATTACTTGGAATGTGAATTGGAACGAAATCGCCAATAGATAAGACCATTTTACAATTTGGGCCCAAGTTAGAAGCAGAGCCTAAGGTGTAAATTATTGATAGTCCATATCTCGGAAACTATAAGAGATAATGCAATTTCGCAACCGGCAATGTAATTAGCATGCCGAATATTACTTGGAGTGTGAATTGGAACGAAATCGCCAATAGATAAGACCATTTTACAATTTGGGCCCAAGTTAGAAGCAGAGCCTAAGGTGTAAATTATCGATAGTCCATATCTCGGAAACTATAAGAGATAATGCAATTTGGCAACCGGCAATGTAAATAGCATGCCGCATATTACTTGGAATGAGAATTGGAACGAAATCGCCAATAGATAAGACCATTTTACAATTTGGGCCCAAGTTAGAAGCAGAGCCTAAGGTGTAAATTATCGATAGTCCATATCTCGGAAACTATAAGAGATAATGCAATTTGGCAACCGGCAATGTAATTAGCATGCCGAATATTACTTGGAATGTGAATTGGAACGAAATCGCCAATAGATAAGACCATTTTACAATTTGGGCCCTAGTTAGAAGCAGAGCCTAAGGTGTAAATTATCGATAGTCCATATCTCGGAAACTATAAGAGATAATGCAATTTGGCAACCGGCAATGTAATTAGCATGCCGAATATTACTTGGAATGTGAATTGGAACGAAATCGCCAATAGATAAGACCATTTTACAATTTGGGCCCAAGTTAGAAGCAGAGCCTAAGGTGTAAATTATCGATAGTCCATATCTCGGAAACTATAAGAGTTAATGCAATTTGGCAACCGGCAATGTAATTAGCATGCCGAATATTACTTGGAATGTGAATAGGAACGAAATCGCCAATAGATAAGACCATTTTACAATTTGGGCCCAAGTTAGAAGCAGAGCCTAAGGTGTAAATTATCGATAGTCCATATCTCGGAAACTATAAGAGATAATGCAATTTGGCAACCGGCAATGTAATTAGCATGCCGAATATTACTTGGAATGTGAATTGGAACGAAATTGCCAATAGATAAGACCATTTTACAATTTGGGCCCAAGTTAGAAGCAGAGCCTAAGGTGTAAATTATCGATAGTCCATATCTCTGAAACTATAAGAGATAATGCAATTTGGCAACCGGCAATGTAATTAGCATGCCGAATATTACTTGGAATGTGAATTGGAACGAAATCGCCAATAGATAAGACCATTTTACAATTTGGACCCAAGTTAGAAGCAGAGCCTAAGGTGTAAATTATCGATAGTCCATATCTCGGAAACTATAAGAGATAATGCAATTTGGCAACCGGCAATGTAATTAGCATGCCGAATATTACTTGGAATGTGAATTGGAACGAAATCGCCAATAGATAAGACCATTTTACAATTTGGGCCCAAGTTAGAAGCAGAGCCTAAGGTGTAAATTATTGATAGTCCATATCTCGGAAACTATAAGAGATAATGCAATTTGGCAACCGGCAATGTAATTAGCATGCCGAATATTACTTGGAATGTGAATTGGAACGAAATCGCCAATAGATAAGACCATTTTACAATTAGGGCCCAAGTTAGAAGCAGAGCCTAAGGTGTAAATTATCGATAGTCCATATCTCGGAAACTATAAGAGATAATGCAATTTGGCAACAGGCAATGTAATTAGCATGCCGAATATTACTTGGAATGTGAATTGGAACGAAATCGTCAATAGATAAGACCATTTTACAATTTGGGCCCAAGTTAGAAGCAGAGCCTAAGGTGTAAATTATCGATAGTCCATATCTCGGAAACTATAAGAGATAATGCAATTTGGCAACCGGCAATGTAATTAGCATGCCGAATATTACTTGGAATGTGAATTGGAACGAAATCGCCAATAGATAAGACCATTTTACAATTTGGGCCCAAGTTAGAAGCAGAGCCTAAGGTGTAAATTATCGATAGTCCATATCTCGGAAACTATAAGAGATAATGCAATTTGGCAACCGGCAATGTAATTAGCATGCCGAATATTACTTGGAATGTGAATTGGAACGAAATCGCCAATAGATAAGACCATTTTACAATTTGGACCCAAGTTAGAAGCAGAGCCTAAGGTGTAAATTATCGATAGTCCATATCTCGGAAACTATAAGAGATAATGCAATTTGGCAACCGGCAATGTAATTAGCATGCCGAATATTACTTGGAATGTGAATTGGAACGAAATCGCCAATAGATAAGACGATTTTACAATTTGGACCCAAGTTAGAAGCAGAGCCTAAGATGTAAATTATCGATAGTCCATATCTCGGAAACTATAAGAGATAATGCAATTTGGCAACCGGCAATGTAATTAGCATGCCGAATATTACTTGGAATGTGAATTGGAACGAAATCGCCAATAGATAAGACCATTTTACAATTTGGGCCCAAGTTAGAAGCAGAGCCTAAGGTGTAAATTATCGATAGTCCATATCTCGGAAACTATAAGAGATAATGCAATTTGGCAAACGGCAATGTAATTAGCATGCCGAATATTACTTGGAATGTGAATTGGAACGAAATCGCCAATAGATAAGACCATTTTACAATTTGGGCCCAAGTTAGAAGCAGAGCCTAAGGTGTAAATTATTGATAGTCCATATCTCGGAAACTATAAGAGATAATGCAATTTCGCAACCGGCAATGTAATTAGCATGCCGAATATCACTTGGAATGTGAATTGGGACGAAATCGCCAATAGATAAGACCATTTTACAATTTGGGCCCAAGTTAGAAGCAGAGCCTAAGGTGTAAATTATCGATAGTCCATATCTCGGAAACTATAAGAGGTAATGCAATTTGGCAACCGGCAATGTAATTAGCATGCCGAATATTACTTGGAATGTGAATTGGAACGAAATCGCCAATAGATAAGACCATTTTACAATTTGGGCCCAAGTTAGAAGCAGAGCCTAAGGTGTAAATTATCGATAGTCCATATCTCGGAAACTATAAGAGATAATGCAATTTGGCAACCGGCAATGTAATTAGCATGCCGAATATTACTTGGAATGTGAATTGGAACGAAATCGCCAATAGATAAGACCATTTTACAATTTGGGCCCAAGTTAGAAGCAGAGCCTAAGGTGTAAATTATCGATAGTCCATATCTCGGAAACTATAAGAGATAATGTAATTTGGCAACCGGCAATGTAATTAGCATGCCGAATATTACTTGGAATGTGAATTGGAACGAAATCGCCAATAGATAAGACCATTTTACAATTTGGGCCCAAGTTAGAAGCAGAGCCTAAGGTGTAAATTATTGATAGTCCATATCTCGGAAACTATAAGAGATAATGCAATTTCGCAACCGGCAATGTAATTAGCATGCCGAATATTACTTGGAGTGTGAATTGGAACGAAATCGCCAATAGATAAGACCATTTTACAATTTGGGCCCAAGTTAGAAGCAGAGCCTAAGGTGTAAATTATCGATAGTCCATATCTCGGAAACTATAAGAGATAATGCAATTTGGCAACCGGCAATGTAAATAGCATGCCGCATATTACTTGGAATGAGAATTGGAACGAAATCGCCAATAGATAAGACCATTTTACAATTTGGGCCCAAGTTAGAAGCAGAGCCTAAGGTGTAAATTATCGATAGTCCATATCTCGGAAACTATAAGAGATAATGCAATTTGGCAACCGGCAATGTAATTAGCATGCCGAATATTACTTGGAATGTGAATTGGAACGAAATCGCCAATAGATAAGACCATTTTACAATTTGGGCCCTAGTTAGAAGCAGAGCCTAAGGTGTAAATTATCGATAGTCCATATCTCGGAAACTATAAGAGATAATGCAATTTGGCAACCGGCAATGTAATTAGCATGCCGAATATTACTTGGAATGTGAATTGGAACGAAATCGCCAATAGATAAGACCATTTTACAATTTGGGCCCAAGTTAGAAGCAGAGCCTAAGGTGTAAATTATCGATAGTCCATATCTCGGAAACTATAAGAGTTAATGCAATTTGGCAACCGGCAATGTAATTAGCATGCCGAATATTACTTGGAATGTGAATAGGAACGAAATCGCCAATAGATAAGACCATTTTACAATTTGGGCCCAAGTTAGAAGCAGAGCCTAAGGTGTAAATTATCGATAGTCCATATCTCGGAAACTATAAGAGATAATGCAATTTGGCAACCGGCAATGTAATTAGCATGCCGAATATTACTTGGAATGTGAATTGGAACGAAATTGCCAATAGATAAGACCATTTTACAATTTGGGCCCAAGTTAGAAGCAGAGCCTAAGGTGTAAATTATCGATAGTCCATATCTCTGAAACTATAAGAGATAATGCAATTTGGCAACCGGCAATGTAATTAGCATGCCGAATATTACTTGGAATGTGAATTGGAACGAAATCGCCAATAGATAAGACCATTTTACAATTTGGACCCAAGTTAGAAGCAGAGCCTAAGGTGTAAATTATCGATAGTCCATATCTCGGAAACTATAAGAGATAATGCAATTTGGCAACCGGCAATGTAATTAGCATGCCGAATATTACTTGGAATGTGAATTGGAACGAAATCGCCAATAGATAAGACCATTTTACAATTTGGGCCCAAGTTAGAAGCAGAGCCTAAGGTGTAAATTATTGATAGTCCATATCTCGGAAACTATAAGAGATAATGCAATTTGGCAACCGGCAATGTAATTAGCATGCCGAATATTACTTGGAATGTGAATTGGAACGAAATCGCCAATAGATAAGACCATTTTACAATTAGGGCCCAAGTTAGAAGCAGAGCCTAAGGTGTAAATTATCGATAGTCCATATCTCGGAAACTATAAGAGATAATGCAATTTGGCAACAGGCAATGTAATTAGCATGCCGAATATTACTTGGAATGTGAATTGGAACGAAATCGTCAATAGATAAGACCATTTTACAATTTGGGCCCAAGTTAGAAGCAGAGCCTAAGGTGTAAATTATCGATAGTCCATATCTCGGAAACTATAAGAGATAATGCAATTTGGCAACCGGCAATGTAATTAGCATGCCGAATATTACTTGGAATGTGAATTGGAACGAAATCGCCAATAGATAAGACCATTTTACAATTTGGGCCCAAGTTAGAAGCAGAGCCTAAGGTGTAAATTATCGATAGTCCATATCTCGGAAACTATAAGAGATAATGCAATTTGGCAACCGGCAATGTAATTAGCATGCCGAATATTACTTGGAATGTGAATTGGAACGAAATCGCCAATAGATAAGACCATTTTACAATTTGGGCCCAAGTTAGAAGCAGAGCCTAAGGTGTAAATTATCGATAGTCCATATCTCGGAAACTATAAGAGATAATGCAATTTGGCAACCGTCAATGTAATTAGCATGCCGAATATTACTTGGAATGTGAATTGGAACGAAATCGCCAATAGATAAGACCATTTTACAATTTGGGCCCAAGTTAGAAGCAGAGCCTAAGGTGTAAATTATCGATAGTCCATATCTCGGAAACTATAAGAGATAATGCAATTTGGCAACCGGCAATGTAATTAGCATGCCGAATATTATTTGGAATGTGAATTGGAACGAAATCGCCAATAGGTAAGACCATTTTACAATTTGGGCCCAAGTTAGAAGCAGAGCCTAAGGTGTAAATTATCGATAGTCCATATCTCGGAAACTATAAGAGATAATTCAATTTGGCAACCGGCAATGTAATTAGCATGCCGAATATTACTTGGAATGTGAATTGGAACGAAATCGCCAATAGATAAGACCATTTTACAATTTGGGCCCAAGTTAGAAGCAGAGCCTAAGGTGTAAATTATCGATAGTCCATATCTCGGAAACTATAAGAGATAATGCAATTTGGCAACCGGCAATGTAATTAGCATGCCGAATATTACTTGGAATGTGAATTGGAACGAAATCGCCAATAGATAAGACCATTTTACAATTTGGGCCCAAGTTAGAAGCAGAGCCTAAGGTGTAAATTATCGATAGTCCATATCTCGGAAACTATAAGAGATAATGCAATTTGGCAACAGGCAATGTAATTAGCATGCCGAATATTACTTGGAATGTGAATTGGAACGAAATCGTCAATAGATAAGACCATTTTACAATTTGGGCCCAAGTTAGAAGCAGAGCCTAAGGTGTAAATTATCGATAGTCCATATCTCGGAAACTATAAGAGATAATGCAATTTGGCAACCGGCAATGTAATTAGCATGCCGAATATTACTTGGAATGTGAATTGGAACGAAATCGCCAATAGATAAGACCATTTTACAATTTGGGCCCAAGTTAGAAGCAGAGCCTAAGGTGTAAATTATCGATAGTCCATATCTCGGAAACTATAAGAGATAATGCAATTTGGCAACCGGCAATGTAATTAGCATGCCGAATATTATTTGGAATGTGAATTGGAACGAAATCGCCAATAGGTAAGACCATTTTACAATTTGGGCCCAAGTTAGAAGCAGAGCCTAAGGTGTAAATTATCGATAGTCCATATCTCGGAAACTATAAGAGATAATTCAATTTGGCAACCGGCAATGTAATTAGCATGCCGAATATTACTTGGAATGTGAATTGGAACGAAATCGCCAATAGATAAGACCATTTTACAATTTGGGCCCAAGTTAGAAGCAGAGCCTAAGGTGTAAATTATCGATAGTCCATATCTCGGAAACTATAAGAGATAATGCAATTTGGCAACCGGCAATGTAATTAGCATGCCGAATATTACTTGGAATGTGAATTGGAACGAAATCGCCAATAGATAAGACCATTTTACAATTTGGACCCAAGTTAGAAGCAGAGCCTAAGGTGTAAATTATCGATAGTCCATATCTCGGAAACTATAAGAGATAATGCAATTTGGCAACCGGCAATGTAATTAGCATGCCGAATATTACTTGGAATGTGAATTGGAACGAAATCGCTAATAGATAAGACCATTTTACAATTTGGGCCCAAGTTAGAAGCAGAGCCTAAGGTGTAAATTATCGATAGTCCATATCTCGGAAACTATAAGAGATAATGCAATTTGGCAACCGGCAATGTAATTAGCATGCCGAATATTAATTGGAATGTGAATTGGAACGAAATCGCCAATAGATAAGACCATTTTACAATTTAGGCCCAAGTTAGAAGCAGAGCCTAAGGTGTAAATTATCGATAGTCCATATCTCGGAAACTATAAGAGATAATGCAATTTGGCAACCGGCAATGTAATTAGCATGCCGAATATTACTTGGAATGTGAATTGGAACGAAATCGCCAATAGGTAAGACCATTTTACAATTTGGGCCCAAGTTAGAAGCAGAGCCTAAGGTGTAAATTATCGATAGTCCATATCTCGGAAACTATAAGAGATAATTCAATTTGGCAACCGGCAATGTAATTAGCATGCCGAATATTACTTGGAATGTGAATTGGAACGAAATCGCCAATAGATAAGACCATTTTACAATTTGGGCCCAAGTTAGAAGCAGAGCCTAAGGTGTAAATTATCGATAGTCCATATCTCGGAAACTATAAGAGATAATGCAATTTGGCAACCGGCAATGTAATTAGCATGCCGAATATTACTTGGAATGTGAATTGGAACGAAATCGCCAATAGATAAGACGATTTTACAATTTGGACCCAAGTTAGAAGCAGAGCCTAAGATGTAAATTATCGACAGTCCATATCTCGGAAACTATAAGAGATAATGCAATTTGGCAACCGGCAATGTAATTAGCATGCCGAATATTACTTGGAATGTGAATTGGAACGAAATCGCCAATAGATAAGACCATTTTACAATTTGGGCCCAAGTTAGAAGCAGAGCCTAAGGTGTAAATTATCGATAGTCCATATCTCGGAAACTATAAGAGATAATGCAATTTGGCAAACGGCAATGTAATTAGCATGCCGAATATTACTTGGAATGTGAATTGGAACGAAATCGCCAATAGATAAGACCATTTTACAATTTGGGCCCAAGTTAGAAGCAGAGCCTAAGGTGTAAATTATTGATAGTCCATATCTCGGAAACTATAAGAGATAATGCAATTTCGCAACCGGCAATGTAATTAGCATGCCGAATATCACTTGGAATGTGAATTGGGACGAAATCGCCAATAGATAAGACCATTTTACAATTTGGGCCCAAGTTAGAAGCAGAGCCTAAGGTGTAAATTATCGATAGTCCATATCTCGGAAACTATAAGAGGTAATGCAATTTGGCAACCGGCAATGTAATTAGCATGCCGAATATTACTTGGAATGTGAATTGGAACGAAATCGCCAATAGATAAGACCATTTTACAATTTGGGCCCAAGTTAGAAGCAGAGCCTAAGGTGTAAATTATCGATAGTCCATATCTCGGAAACTATAAGAGATAATGCAATTTGGCAACCGGCAATGTAATTAGCATGCCGAATATTACTTGGAATGTGAATTGGAACGAAATCGCCAATAGATAAGACCATTTTACAATTTGGGCCCAAGTTAGAAGCAGAGCCTAAGGTGTAAATTATCGATAGTCCATATCTCGGAAACTATAAGAGATAATGTAATTTGGCAACCGGCAATGTAATTAGCATGCCGAATATTACTTGGAATGTGAATTGGAACGAAATCGCCAATAGATAAGACCATTTTACAATTTGGGCCCAAGTTAGAAGCAGAGCCTAAGGTGTAAATTATTGATAGTCCATATCTCGGAAACTATAAGAGATAATGCAATTTCGCAACCGGCAATGTAATTAGCATGCCGAATATTACTTGGAGTGTGAATTGGAACGAAATCGCCAATAGATAAGACCATTTTACAATTTGGGCCCAAGTTAGAAGCAGAGCCTAAGGTGTAAATTATCGATAGTCCATATCTCGGAAACTATAAGAGATAATGCAATTTGGCAACCGGCAATGTAATTAGCATGCCGAATATTACTTGGAATGAGAATTGGAACGAAATCGCCAATAGATAAGACCATTTTACAATTTGGGCCCAAGTTAGAAGCAGAGCCTAAGGTGTAAATTATCGATAGTCCATATCTCGGAAACTATAAGAGATAATGCAATTTGGCAACCGGCAATGTAATTAGCATGCCGAATATTACTTGGAATGTGAATTGGAACGAAATCGCCAATAGATAAGACCATTTTACAATTTGGGCCTTAGTTAGAAGCAGAGCCTAAGGTGTAAATTATCGATAGTCCATATCTCGGAAACTATAAGAGATAATGCAATTTGGCAACCGGCAATGTAATTAGCATGCCGAATATTACTTGGAATGTGAATTGGAACGAAATCGCCAATAGATAAGACCATTTTACAATTTAGGCCCAAGTTAGAAGCAGAGCCTAAGGTGTAAATTATCGATAGTCCATATCTCGGAAACTATAAGAGATAATGCAATTTGGCAACCGGCAATGTAATTAGCATGCCGAATATTACTTGGAATGTGAATTGGAACGAAATCGCCAATAGGTAAGACCATTTTACAATTTGGGCCCAAGTTAGAAGTAGAGCCTAAGGTGTAAATTATCGATAGTCCATATCTCGGAAACTATAAGAGATAATTCAATTTGGCAACCGGCAATGTAATTAGCATGCCGAATATTACTTGGAATGTGAATTGGAACGAAATCGCCAATAGATAAGACCATTTTACAATTTGGGCCCAAGTTAGAAGCAGAGCCTAAGGTGTAAATTATCGATAGTCCATATCTCGGAAACTATAAGAGATAATGCAATTTGGCAACCGGCAATGTAATTAGCATGCCGAATATTACTTGGAATGTGAATTGGAACGAAATCGCCAATAGATAAGACGATTTTACAATTTGGGCCCAAGTTAGAAGCAGAGCCTAAGATGTAAATTATCGATAGTCCATATCTCGGTAACTATAAGAGATAATGCAATTTGGCAAACGGCAATGTAATTAGCATGCCGAATATTACTTGGAATGTGAATTGGAACGAAATCGCCAATAGATAAGACCATTTTACAATTTGGGCCCAAGTTAGAAGCAGAGCCTAAGGTGTAAATTATCGATAGTCCATATCTCGGAAACTATAAGAGGTAATGCAATTTGTCAACCGGCAATGTAATTAGCATGCCGAATATTACTTGGAATGTGAATTGGAACGAAATCGCCAATAGATAAGACCATTTTACAATTTGGGCCCAAGTTAGAAGCAGAGCCTAAGGTGTAAATTATCGATAGTCCATATCTCGGAAACTATAAGAGATAATGTAATTTGGCAACCGGCAATGTAATTAGCATGCCGAATATTACTTGGAATGTGAATTGGAACGAAATCGCCAATAGATAAGACCATTTTACAATTTGGGCCCCAGTTAGAAGCAGAGCCTAAGGTGTAAATTATTGATAGTCCATATCTCGGAAACTATAAGAGATAATGCAATTTCGCAACCGGCAATGTAATTAGCATGCCGAATATTACTTGGAGTGTGAATTGGAACGAAATCGCCAATAGATAAGACCATTTTACAATTTGGGCCCAAGTTAGAAGCAGAGCCTAAGGTGTAAATTATCGATAGTCCATATCTCGGAAACTATAAGAGATAATGCAATTTGGCAACCGGCAATGTAATTAGCATGCCGAATATTACTTGGAATGAGAATTGGAACGAAATCGCCAATAGATAAGACCATTTTACAATTTGGGCCCAAGTTAGAAGCAGAGCCTAAGGTGTAAATTATCGATAGTCCATATCTCGGAAACTATAAGAGATAATGCAATTTGGCAACCGGCAATGTAATTAGCATGCCGAATATTACTTGGAATGTGAATTTTAACGAAATCGCCAATAGATAAGACCATTTTACAATTTGGGCCCAAGTTAGAAGCAGAGCCTAAGGTGTAAATTATCGATAGTCCATATCTCGGAAACTATAAGAGATAATGCAATTTGGCAACCGGCAATGTAATTAGCATGCCGAATATTACTTGGAATGTGAATTGGAACGAAATCGCCAATAGATAAGACCATTTTACAATTTGGGCCCAAGTTAGAAGCAGAGCCTTAGGTGTAATTTATCGATAGTCCATATCTCGGAAACTATAAGAGATAATGCAATTTGGCAACCGGCAATGTAATTAGCATGCCGAATATTACTTGGAATGTGAATTTTAACGAAATCGCCAATAGATAAGACCATTTTACAATTTGGGCCCAAGTTAGAAGCAGAGCCTAAGGTGTAAATTATCGATAGTCCATATCTCGGAAACTATAAGAGATAATGCAATTTGGCAACCGGCAATGTAATTAGCATGCCGAATATTACTTGGAATGTGAATTGGAACGAAATCGCCAATAGATAAGACCATTTTACAATTTGGGCCCAAGTTAGAAGCAGAGCCTAAGGTGTAAATTATCGATAGTCCATATCTCGGAAACTATAAGGGATAATGCAATTTGGCAACCGGCAATGTAATTAGCATGCCGAATATTACTTGGAATGTGAATTGGAACGAAATCGCCAATAGGTAAGACCATTTTACAATTTGGGCCCAAGTTAGAAGCAGAGCCTAAGGTGTAAATTATCGATAGTCCATATCTCGGAAACTATAAGAGATAATTCAATTTGGCAACCGTCAATGTAATTAGCATGCCGGATATTACTTGGAATGTGAATTGGAACGAAATCGCCAATAGATAAGACCATTTTATAATTTGGGCCCAAGTTAGAAGCAGAGCCTAAGGTGTAAATTACCGATAGTCCATATCTCGGAAACTATAAGAGATAATGCAATTTGGCAACCGGCAATGTAATTAGCATGCCGAATATTACTTGGAATGTGAATTGGAACGAAATCGCCAATAGATAAGACGATTTTACAATTTGGGCCCAAGTTAGAAGCAGAGCCTAAGGTGTAAATTATCGATAGTCCATATCTCGGAAACTATAAGAGATAATGCAATTTGGCAACCGGCAATGTAATTAGCATGCCGAATATTACTTGGAATGTGAATTGGAACGAAATCGCCAATAGATAAGACCATTTTACAATTTGGGCCCAAGTTAGAAGCAGAGCCTAAGGTGTAAATTATCGATAGTCCATATCTCGGAAACTATAAGAGATAATTCAATTTGGCAACCGGCAATGTAATTAGCATGCCGAATATTACTTGGAATGTGAATTGGAACGAAATCGCCAATAGATAAGACCATTTTACAATTTGGGCCCAAGTTAGAAGCAGAGCCTAAGGTGTAAATTATCGATAGTCCATATCTCGGAAACTATAAGAGATAATGCAATTTGGCAACCGGCAATGTAATTAGCATGCCGAATATTATTTGGAATGTGAATTGGAACGAAATCGCCAATAGGTAAGACCATTTTACAATTTGGGCCCAAGTTAGAAGCAGAGCCTAAGGTGTAAATTATCGATAGTCCATATCTCGGAAACTATAAGAGATAATTCAATTTGGCAACCGGCAATGTAATTAGCATGCCGAATATTACTTGGAATGTGAATTGGAACGAAATCGCCAATAGATAAGACCATTTTACAATTTGGGCCCAAGTTAGAAGCAGAGCCTAAGGTGTAAATTATCGATAGTCCATATCTCGGAAACTATAAGAGATAATGCAATTTGGCAACCGGCAATGTAATTAGCATGCCGAATATTACTTGGAATGTGAATTGGAACGAAATCGCCAATAGATAAGACCATTTTACAATTTGGGCCCAAGTTAGAAGCAGAGCCTAAGGTGTAAATTATCGATAGTCCATATCTCGGAAACTATAAGAGATAATGCAATTTGGCAACAGGCAATGTAATTAGCATGCCGAATATTACTTGGAATGTGAATTGGAACGAAATCGTCAATAGATAAGACCATTTTACAATTTGGGCCCAAGTTAGAAGCAGAGCCTAAGGTGTAAATTATCGATAGTCCATATCTCGGAAACTATAAGAGATAATGCAATTTGGCAACCGGCAATGTAATTAGCATGCCGAATATTACTTGGAATGTGAATTGGAACGAAATCGCCAATAGATAAGACCATTTTACAATTTGGGCCCAAGTTAGAAGCAGAGCCTAAGGTGTAAATTATCGATAGTCCATATCTCGGAAACTATAAGAGATAATGCAATTTGGCAACCGGCAATGTAATTAGCATGCCGAATATTAGGTTCGTCCATCGATCGATGGACGAACCTTTGGAATGTGAATTGGAACGAAATCGCCAATAGGTAAGACCATTTTACAATTTGGGCCCAAGTTAGAAGCAGAGCCTAAGGTGTAAATTATCGATAGTCCATATCTCGGAAACTATAAGAGATAATTCAATTTGGCAACCGGCAATGTAATTAGCATGCCGAATATTACTTGGAATGTGAATTGGAACGAAATCGCCAATAGATAAGACCATTTTACAATTTGGGCCCAAGTTAGAAGCAGAGCCTAAGGTGTAAATTATCGATAGTCCATATCTCGGAAACTATAAGAGATAATGCAATTTGGCAACCGGCAATGTAATTAGCATGCCGAATATTACTTGGAATGTGAATTGGAACGAAATCGCCAATAGATAAGACCATTTTACAATTTGGACCCAAGTTAGAAGCAGAGCCTAAGGTGTAAATTATCGATAGTCCATATCTCGGAAACTATAAGAGATAATGCAATTTGGCAACCGGCAATGTAATTAGCATGCCGAATATTACTTGGAATGTGAATTGGAACGAAATCGCTAATAGATAAGACCATTTTACAATTTGGGCCCAAGTTAGAAGCAGAGCCTAAGGTGTAAATTATCGATAGTCCATATCTCGGAAACTATAAGAGATAATGCAATTTGGCAACCGGCAATGTAATTAGCATGCCGAATATTAATTGGAATGTGAATTGGAACGAAATCGCCAATAGATAAGACCATTTTACAATTTAGGCCCAAGTTAGAAGCAGAGCCTAAGGTGTAAATTATCGATAGTCCATATCTCGGAAACTATAAGAGATAATGCAATTTGGCAACCGGCAATGTAATTAGCATGCCGAATATTACTTGGAATGTGAATTGGAACGAAATCGCCAATAGGTAAGACCATTTTACAATTTGGGCCCAAGTTAGAAGCAGAGCCTAAGGTGTAAATTATCGATAGTCCATATCTCGGAAACTATAAGAGATAATTCAATTTGGCAACCGGCAATGTAATTAGCATGCCGAATATTACTTGGAATGTGAATTGGAACGAAATCGCCAATAGATAAGACCATTTTACAATTTGGGCCCAAGTTAGAAGCAGAGCCTAAGGTGTAAATTATCGATAGTCCATATCTCGGAAACTATAAGAGATAATGCAATTTGGCAACCGGCAATGTAATTAGCATGCCGAATATTACTTGGAATGTGAATTGGAACGAAATCGCCAATAGATAAGACGATTTTACAATTTGGACCCAAGTTAGAAGCAGAGCCTAAGATGTAAATTATCGACAGTCCATATCTCGGAAACTATAAGAGATAATGCAATTTGGCAACCGGCAATGTAATTAGCATGCCGAATATTACTTGGAATGTGAATTGGAACGAAATCGCCAATAGATAAGACCATTTTACAATTTGGGCCCAAGTTAGAAGCAGAGCCTAAGGTGTAAATTATCGATAGTCCATATCTCGGAAACTATAAGAGATAATGCAATTTGGCAAACGGCAATGTAATTAGCATGCCGAATATTACTTGGAATGTGAATTGGAACGAAATCGCCAATAGATAAGACCATTTTACAATTTGGGCCCAAGTTAGAAGCAGAGCCTAAGGTGTAAATTATTGATAGTCCATATCTCGGAAACTATAAGAGATAATGCAATTTCGCAACCGGCAATGTAATTAGCATGCCGAATATCACTTGGAATGTGAATTGGGACGAAATCGCCAATAGATAAGACCATTTTACAATTTGGGCCCAAGTTAGAAGCAGAGCCTAAGGTGTAAATTATCGATAGTCCATATCTCGGAAACTATAAGAGGTAATGCAATTTGGCAACCGGCAATGTAATTAGCATGCCGAATATTACTTGGAATGTGAATTGGAACGAAATCGCCAATAGATAAGACCATTTTACAATTTGGGCCCAAGTTAGAAGCAGAGCCTAAGGTGTAAATTATCGATAGTCCATATCTCGGAAACTATAAGAGATAATGCAATTTGGCAACCGGCAATGTAATTAGCATGCCGAATATTACTTGGAATGTGAATTGGAACGAAATCGCCAATAGATAAGACCATTTTACAATTTGGGCCCAAGTTAGAAGCAGAGCCTAAGGTGTAAATTATCGATAGTCCATATCTCGGAAACTATAAGAGATAATGTAATTTGGCAACCGGCAATGTAATTAGCATGCCGAATATTACTTGGAATGTGAATTGGAACGAAATCGCCAATAGATAAGACCATTTTACAATTTGGGCCCAAGTTAGAAGCAGAGCCTAAGGTGTAAATTATTGATAGTCCATATCTCGGAAACTATAAGAGATAATGCAATTTCGCAACCGGCAATGTAATTAGCATGCCGAATATTACTTGGAGTGTGAATTGGAACGAAATCGCCAATAGATAAGACCATTTTACAATTTGGGCCCAAGTTAGAAGCAGAGCCTAAGGTGTAAATTATCGATAGTCCATATCTCGGAAACTATAAGAGATAATGCAATTTGGCAACCGGCAATGTAATTAGCATGCCGAATATTACTTGGAATGAGAATTGGAACGAAATCGCCAATAGATAAGACCATTTTACAATTTGGGCCCAAGTTAGAAGCAGAGCCTAAGGTGTAAATTATCGATAGTCCATATCTCGGAAACTATAAGAGATAATGCAATTTGGCAACCGGCAATGTAATTAGCATGCCGAATATTACTTGGAATGTGAATTGGAACGAAATCGCCAATAGATAAGACCATTTTACAATTTGGGCCTTAGTTAGAAGCAGAGCCTAAGGTGTAAATTATCGATAGTCCATATCTCGGAAACTATAAGAGATAATGCAATTTGGCAACCGGCAATGTAATTAGCATGCCGAAT
This sequence comes from Rhynchophorus ferrugineus, assembly GCF_030347505.1. Lineage (NCBI taxonomy): Eukaryota > Metazoa > Arthropoda > Insecta > Coleoptera > Curculionidae > Rhynchophorus > Rhynchophorus ferrugineus. Next base: position 132,519 of record NW_027472886.1, read on the forward strand.
ATTACTTGGAATGTGAATTGGAACGAAATCGCCAATAGATAAGACCATTTTACAATTTAGGCCCAAGTTAGAAGCAGAGCCTAAGGTGTAAATTATCGATAGTCCATATCTCGGAAACTATAAGAGATAATGCAATTTGGCAACCGGCAATGTAATTAGCATGCCGAATATTACTTGGAATGTGAATTGGAACGAAATCGCCAATAGGTAAGACCATTTTACAATTTGGGCCCAAGTTAGAAGCAGAGCCTAAGGTGTAAATTATCGATAGTCCATATCTCGGAAACTATAAGAGATAATTCAATTTGGCAACCGGCAATGTAATTAGCTTGCCGAATATTACTTGGAATGTGAATTGGAACGAAATCGCCAATAGATAAGACCATTTTACAATTTGGGCCCAAGTTAGAAGCAGAGCCTAAGGTGTAAATTATCGATAGTCCATATCTCGGAAACTATAAGAGATAATGCAATTTGGCAACCGGCAATGTAATTAGCATGCCGAATATTACTTGGAATGTGAATTGGAACGAAATCGCCAATAGATAAGACGATTTTACAATTTGGGCCCAAGTTAGAAGCAGAGCCTAAGATGTAAATTATCGATAGTCCATATCTCGGTAACTATAAGAGATAATGCAATTTGGCAAACGGCAATGTAATTAGCATGCCGAATATTACTTGGAATGTGAATTGGAACGAAATCGCCAATAGATAAGACCATTTTACAATTTGGGCCCAAGTTAGAAGCAGAGCCTAAGGTGTAAATTATCGATAGTCCATATCTCGGAAACTATAAGAGGTAATGCAATTTGTCAACCGGCAATGTAATTAGCATGCCGAATATTACTTGGAATGTGAATTGGAACGAAATCGCCAATAGATAAGACCATTTTACAATTTGGGCCCAAGTTAGAAGCAGAGCCTAAGGTGTAAATTATCGATAGTCCATATCTCGGAAACTATAAGAGATAATGTAATTTGGCAACCGGCAATGTAATTAGCATGCCGAATATTACTTGGAATGTGAATTGGAACGAAATCGCCAATAGATAAGACCATTTTACAATTTGGGCCCCAGTTAGAAGCAGAGCCTAAGGTGTAAATTATTGATAGTCCATATCTCGGAAACTATAAGAGATAATGCAATTTCGCAACCGGCAATGTAATTAGCATGCCGAATATTACTTGGAGTGTGAATTGGAACGAAATCGCCAATAGATAAGACCATTTTACAATTTGGGCCCAAGTTAGAAGCAGAGCCTAAGGTGTAAATTATCGATAGTCCATATCTCGGAAACTATAAGAGATAATGCAATTTGGCAACCGGCAATGTAATTAGCATGCCGAATATTACTTGGAATGAGAATTGGAACGAAATCGCCAATAGATAAGACCATTTTACAATTTGGGCCCAAGTTAGAAGCAGAGCCTAAGGTGTAAATTATCGATAGTCCATATCTCGGAAACTATAAGAGATAATGCAATTTGGCAACCGGCAATGTAATTAGCATGCCGAATATTACTTGGAATGTGAATTTTAACGAAATCGCCAATAGATAAGACCATTTTACAATTTGGGCCCAAGTTAGAAGCAGAGCCTAAGGTGTAAATTATCGATAGTCCATATCTCGGAAACTATAAGAGATAATGCAATTTGGCAACCGGCAATGTAATTAGCATGCCGAATATTACTTGGAATGTGAATTGGAACGAAATCGCCAATAGATAAGACCATTTTACAATTTGGGCCCAAGTTAGAAGCAGAGCCTTAGGTGTAATTTATCGATAGTCCATATCTCGGAAACTATAAGAGATAATGCAATTTGGCAACCGGCAATGTAATTAGCATGCCGAATATTACTTGGAATGTGAATTTTAACGAAATCGCCAATAGATAAGACCATTTTACAATTTGGGCCCAAGTTAGAAGCAGAGCCTAAGGTGTAAATTATCGATAGTCCATATCTCGGAAACTATAAGAGATAATGCAATTTGGCAACCGGCAATGTAATTAGCATGCCGAATATTACTTGGAATGTGAATTGGAACGAAATCGCCAATAGATAAGACCATTTTACAATTTGGGCCCAAGTTAGAAGCAGAGCCTAAGGTGTAAATTATCGATAGTCCATATCTCGGAAACTATAAGGGATAATGCAATTTGGCAACCGGCAATGTAATTAGCATGCCGAATATTACTTGGAATGTGAATTGGAACGAAATCGCCAATAGGTAAGACCATTTTACAATTTGGGCCCAAGTTAGAAGCAGAGCCTAAGGTGTAAATTATCGATAGTCCATATCTCGGAAACTATAAGAGATAATTCAATTTGGCAACCGTCAATGTAATTAGCATGCCGGATATTACTTGGAATGTGAATTGGAACGAAATCGCCAATAGATAAGACCATTTTATAATTTGGGCCCAAGTTAGAAGCAGAGCCTAAGGTGTAAATTACCGATAGTCCATATCTCGGAAACTATAAGAGATAATGCAATTTGGCAACCGGCAATGTAATTAGCATGCCGAATATTACTTGGAATGTGAATTGGAACGAAATCGCCAATAGATAAGACGATTTTACAATTTGGGCCCAAGTTAGAAGCAGAGCCTAAGGTGTAAATTATCGATAGTCCATATCTCGGAAACTATAAGAGATAATGCAATTTGGCAACCGGCAATGTAATTAGCATGCCGAATATTACTTGGAATGCGAATTGGAACGAAATCGCCAATAGATAAGACCATTTTACAATTTGGGCCCAAGTTAGAAGCAGAGCCTAAGGTGTAAATTACCGATAGTCCATATCTCGGAAACTATAAGAGATAATGCAATTTGGCAACCGGCAATGTAATTAGCATGCCGAATATTACTTGGAATGTGAATTGGAACGAAATCGCCAATAGGTAAGACCATTTTACAATTTGGGCCCAAGTTAGAAGCAGAGCCTAAGGTGTAAATTATCGATAGTCCATATCTCGGAAACTATAAGAGATAATTCAATTTGGCAACCGGCAATGTAATTAGCATGCCGAATATTACTTGGAATGTGAATTGGAACGAAATCGCCAATAGATAAGACCATTTTACAATTTGGGCCCAAGTTAGAAGCAGAGCCTAAGGTGTAAATTATCGATAGTCCATATCTCGGAAACTATCAGATATAATGCAATTTGGCAACCGGCAATGTAATTAGCATGCCGAATATTACTTGGAATGTGAATTGGAACGAAATCGCCAATAGATAAGACCATTTTACAATTTGGGCCCAAGTTAGAAGCAGAGCCTAAGGTGTAAATTATCGATAGTCCATATCTCGGAAACTACAAGAGATAATGCAATTTGGCAAACGGCAATGTAATTAGCATGCCGAATATTACTTGGAATGTGAATTGGAACGAAATCGCCAATAGATAAGACCATTTTACAATTTGGGCCCAAGTTAGAAGCAGAGCCTAAGGTGTAAATTATCGATAGTCCATATCTCGGAAACTATAAGAGATAATGCAATTTGACAACCGGCAATGTAATTAGCATGCCGAATATTAATTGGAATGTGAATTGGAACGAAATCGCCAATAGATAAGACCATTTTACAATTTGGGCCCAAGTTAGAAGCAGAGCCTAAGGTGTAAATTATCGATAGTCCATATCTCGGAAACTATAAGAGATAATGCAATTTGGCAACCGGCAATGTAATTAGCATGCCGAATATTACTTGGAATGTGAATTGGAACGAAATCGCCAATAGGTAAGACCATTTTACAATTTGGGCCCAAGTTAGAAGCAGAGCCTAAGGTGTAAATTATCGATAGTCCATATCTCGGAAACTATAAGAGATAATTCAATTTGGCAACAGGCAATGTAATTAGCATGCCGAATATTACTTGGAATGTGAATTGGAACGAAATCGCCAATAGATAAGACCATTTTACAATTTGGGCCCAAGTTAGAAGCAGAGCCTAAGGTGTAAATTATTGATAGTCCATATCTCGGAAACTATAAGAGATAATGCAATTTGGCAACCGGCAATGTAATTAGCATGCCGAATATTACTTGGCATGTGAATTGGAACGAAATCGCCAATAGAGAAGACCATTTTACAATTTGGGCCCAAGTTAGAAGCAGAGCCTAAGGTGTAAATTATCGATAGTCCATATCTCGGAAACTATAAGAGATAATGCAATTTGGCAACCGGCAAAGTAATTAGCATGCCGAATATTACTTGGAATGTGAATTGGAACGAAATCGCCAATAGATAAGACCATTTTACAATTTGGGCCCAAGTTAGAAGCAGAGCCTAAGGTGTAAATTATCGATAGTCCATATCTCGGAAACTATAAGAGGTAATGCAATTTGGCAACCGGCAATGTAATTAGCATGCCGAATATTACTTGGAATGTGAATTGGAACGAAATCGCCAATAGAGAAGACCATTTTACAATTTGGGCCCAAGTTAGAAGCAGAGCCTAAGGTGTAAATTATCGATAGTCCATATCTCGGAAACTATAAGAGATAATGCAATTTGGCAACCGGCAATGTAATTAGCATGCCGAATATTACTTGGAATGTGAATTGGAACGAAATCGCCAATAGATAAGACCATTTTACAATTTGGGCCCAAGTTAGAAGCAGAGCCTAAGGTGTAAATTATCGATAGTCCATATCTCGGAAACTATAAGAGATAATGCAATTTGACAACCGGCAATGTAATTAGCATGCCGAATATTACTTGGAATGTGAATTGGAACGAAATCGCCAATAGATAAGACCATTTTACAATTTGGGCCCAAGTTAGAAGCAGAGCCTAAGGTGTAAATTATTGATAGTCCATATCTCGGAAACTATAAGAGATAATGCAATTTCGCAACCGGCAATGTAATTAGCATGCCGAATATTACTTGGAGTGTGAATTGGAACGAAATCGCCAATAGATAAGACCATTTTACAATTTGGGCCCAAGTTAGAAGCAGAGCCTAAGGTGTAAATTATCGATAGTCCATATCTCGGAAACTATAAGAGATAATGCAATTTGGCAACCGGCAATGTAATTAGCATGCCGAATATTACTTGGAATGTGAATTGGAACGAAATCGCCAATAGATAAGACCATTTTACAATTTGGGCCCAAGTTAGAAGCAGAGCCTAAGGTGTAAATTATCGATAGTCCATATCTCGGAAACTATAAGAGATAATGCAATTTGGCAACCGGCAATGTAATTAGCATGCCGAATATTACTTGGAATGTGAATTGGAACGAAATCGCCAATAGATAAGACCATTTTACAATTTGGGCCCAAGTTAGAAGCAGAGCCTAAGGTGTAAATTATCGATAGTCCATATCTCGGAAACTATAAGAGATAATGCAATTTGGCAACCGGCAATATAATTAGCATGCCGAATATTACTTGGAATGTGAATTGGACGATATCGCCAATAGATAAGACCATTTTACAATTTGGGCCCAAGTTAGAAGCAGAGCCTAAGGTGTAAATTATCGATAGTCCATATCTCGGAAACTATAAGAGATAATGCAATTTGGCAACCGGCAATGTAATTAGCATGCCGAATATTACTTGGAATGTGAATTGGAACGAAATCGCCAATAGATAAGGCCATTTTACAATTTGGGCCCAAGTTAGAAGCAGAGCCTAAGGTGTAAATTATTGATAGTCCATATCTCGGAAACTATAAGAGATAATGCAATTTCGCAACCGGCAATATAATTAGCATGCCGAATATCACTTGGAATGTGAATTGGAACGAAATCGCCAATAGATAAGGCCATTTTACAATTTGGGCCCAAGTTAGAAGCAGAGCCTAAGGTGTAAATTATCGATAGTCCATATCTCGGAAACTATAAGAGATAATGCAATTTGGCAACCGGCAATGTAATTAGCATGCCGAATATTACTTGGAATGTGAATTGGAACGAAATCGCCAATAGATAAGACGATTTTACAATTTGGGCCCAAGTTAGAAGCAGAGCCTAAGATGTAAATTATCGATAGTCCATATCTCGGAAACTATAAGAGATAATGCAATTTGGCAACCGGCAATGTAATTAGCATGCCGAATATTACTTGGAATGTGAATTGGAACGAAATCGCCAATAGATAAGACCATTTTACAATTTGGGCCCAAGTTAGAAGCAGAGCCTAAGGTGTAAATTATCGATAGTCCATATCTCGGAAACTATAAGAGATAATGCAATTTGGCAACCGGCAATGTAATTAGCATGCCGAATATTACTTGGAATGTGAATTGGAACGAAATCGCCAATAGGAAAGACCATTTTACAATTTGGGCCCAAGTTAGAAGCAGAGCCTAAGGTGTAAATTATCGATAGTCCATATCTCGGAAACTATAAGAGATAATGCAATTTGGCAACCGGCAATGTAATTAGCATGCCGAATATTACTTGGAATGTGAATTGGAACGAAAACGCCAATAGATAAGGCCATTTTACAATTTGGGCCCAAGTTAGAAGCAGAGCCTAAGGTGTAAATTATCGATAGCCCATATCTCGGAAACTATAAGAGATAATGCAATTTGGCAACCGGCAATGTAATTAGCATGCCGAATATTACTTGGAATGTGAATTGGAACGAAATCGCCAATAGATAAGACCATTTTACAATTTGGGCCCAAGTTAGAAGCAGAGCCTAAGGTGTAAATTATCGATAGTCCATATCTCGGAAACTATAAGAGATAATGCAATTTGGCAACCGGCAATGTAATTAGCATGCCGAAAATTACTTGGAATGTGAATTGGAACGAAATCGCCAATAGATAAGACCATTTTACAATTTGGGTCCAAGTTAGAAGCAGAGCCTAAGGTGTAAATTATTGATAGTCCATATCTCGGAAACTATAAGAGTTAATGCAATTTCGCAGCCGGCAATGTAATTAGCATGCCGAATATCACTTGGAATGTGAATTGGGACGAAATCGCCAATAGATAAGACCATTTTACAATTTGGGCCCAAGTTAGAAGCAGAGCCTAAGGTGTAAATTATCGATAGTCCATATCTCGGAAACTATAAGAGATAATGCAATTTGGCAACCGGCAATGTAATTAGCATGCCGAATATTACTTGGAATGTGAATTGGAACGAAATCGCCAATAGATAAGACCATTTTACAATTTGGGCCCAAGTTAGAAGCAGAGCCTAAGGTGTAAATTATCGATAGTCCATATCTCGGAAACTATAAGAGATAATTCAATTTGGCAATCGGCAATGTAATTAGCATGCCGGATATTACTTGGAATGTGAATTGGAACGAAATCGCCAATAGATAAGACCATTTTACAATTTGGGCCCAAGTTAGAAGCAGAGCCTAAGGTGTAAATTATCGATAGTCCATATCTCGGAAACTATAAGAGATAATGCAATTTGGCAACCGGCAATGTAATTAGCATGCCGAATATTACTTGGAATGTGAATTGGAACGAAATCGCCAATAGATAAGACGATTTTACAATTTGGGCCCAAGTTAGAAGCAGAGCCTAAGATGTAAATTATCGATAGTCCATATCTCGGAAACTATAAGAGATAATGCAATTTGGCAACCGGCAATGTAATTAGCATGCCGAATATTACTTGGAATGTGAATTGGAACGAAATCGCCAATAGATAAGACCATTTTACAATTTGGGCCCAAGTTAGAAGCAGAGCCTAAGGTGTAAATTACCGATAGTCCATATCTCGGAAACTATAAGAGATAATGCAATTTGGCAACCGGCAATGTAATTAGCATGCCGAATATTACTTGGAATGTGAATTGGAACGAAATCGCCAATAGATAAGACGATTTTACAATTTGGGCCCAAATTAGAAGCAGAGCCTAAGGTGTAAATTATCGATAGTCCATATCTCGGAAACTATAAGAGATAATGCAATTTGGCAACCGGCAATGTAATTAGCATGCCGAATATTACTTGGAATGTGAATTGGAACGAAATCGCCAATAGAGAAGACCATTTTACAATTTGGGCCCAAGTTAGAAGCAGAGCCTAAGGTGTAAATTATCGATAGTCCATATCTCAGAAACTATAAGAGATAATGCAATTTGGCAACGGGCAATGTAATTAGCATGCCGAATATTACTTGGAATGTGAATTGGAACGAAATCGCCAATAGATAAGACCATTTTACAATTTGGGCCCAAGTTAGAAGCAGAGCCTAAGATGTAAATTATCGATAGTCCATATCTCGGAAACTATAAGAGATAATGCAATTTGGCAACCGGCAATGTAATTAGCATGCCGAATATTACTTGGAATGTGAATTGGAACGAAATCGCCAATAGATAAGACCATTTTACAATTTGGGCCCAAGTTAGAAGCAGAGCCTAAGGTGTAAATTATCGATAGTCCATATCTCGGAAACTATAAGAGATAATGCAATTTGGCAACCGGCAATGTAATTAGCATGCCGAATATTACTTGGAATGTGAATTGGAACGAAATCGCCAATAGATAAGACGATTTAACAATTTGGGCCCAAGTTAGAAGCAGAGCCTAAGATGTAAATTATCGATAGTCCATATCTCGGAAACTATAAGAGATAATGCAATTTGGCAACCGGCAATGTAATTAGCATGCCGAATATTACTTGGAATGTGAATTGGAACGAAATCGCCAATAGGTAAGACCATTTTACAATTTGGGCCCAAGTTAGAAGCAGAGCCTAAGGTGTAAATTATCGATAGTCCATATCTCGGAAACTATAAGAGATAATTCAATTTGGCAACCGTCAATGTAATTAGCATGCCGGATATTACTTGGAATGTGAATTGGAACGAAATCGCCAATAGATAAGACCATTTTATAATTTGGGCCCAAGTTAGAAGCAGAGCCTAAGGTGTAAATTACCGATAGTCCATATCTCGGAAACTATAAGAGATAATGCAATTTGGCAACCGGCAATGTAATTAGCATGCCGAATATTACTTGGAATGTGAATTGGAACGAAATCGCCAATAGATAAGACGATTTTACAATTTGGGCCCAAGTTAGAAGCAGAGCCTAAGATGTAAATTATCGATAGTCCATATCTCGGAAACTATAAGAGATAATGCAATTTGGCAACCGGCAATGTAATTAGCATGCCGAATATTACTTGGAATGTGAATTGGAACGAAATCGCCAATAGATAAGACCATTTTACAATTTGGGCCCAAGTTAGAAGCAGAGCCTAAGGTGTAAATTATCGATAGTCCATATCTCGGAAACTATAAGAGATAATGCAATTTGGCAACCGACAATGTAATTAGCATGCCGAATATTACTTGGAATGTGAATTGGAACGAAATCGCCAATAGGTAAGACCATTTTACAATTTGGGCCCATGTTAGAAGCAGAGCCTAAGGTGTAAATTATCGATAGTCCATATCTCGGAAACTATAAGAGATAATTCAATTTGGCAACCGGCAATGTAATTAGCATGCCGGATATTACTTGGAATGTGAATTGGAACGAAATCGCCAATAGATAAGACCATTTTACAATTTGGGCCCAAGTTAGAAGCAGAGCCTAAGGTGTAAATTACCGATAGTCCATATCTCGGAAACTATAAGAGATAATGCAATTTGGCAACCGGCAATGTAATTAGCATGCCGAATATTACTTGGAATGTGAATTGGAACGAAATCGCCAATAGATAAGACGATTTTACAATTTGGGCCCAAATTAGAAGCAGAGCCTAAGGTGTAAATTATCGATAGTCCATATCTCGGAAACTATAAGAGATAATGCAATTTGGCAACCGGCAATGTAATTAGCATGCCGAATATTACTTGGAATGTGAATTGGAACGAAATCGCCAATAGAGAAGACCATTTTACAATTTGGGCCCAAGTTAGAAGCAGAGCCTAAGGTGTAAATTATCGATAGTCCATATCTCAGAAACTATAAGAGATAATGCAATTTGGCAACGGGCAATGTAATTAGCATGCCGAATATTACTTGGAATGTGAATTGGAACGAAATCGCCAATAGATAAGACCATTTTACAATTTGGGCCCAAGTTAGAAGCAGAGCCTAAGATGTAAATTATCGATAGTCCATATCTCGGAAACTATAAGAGATAATGCAATTTGGCAACCGGCAATGTAATTAGCATGCCGAATATTACTTGGAATGTGAATTGGAACGAAATCGCCAATAGATAAGACCATTTTACAATTTGGGCCCAAGTTAGAAGCAGAGCCTAAGGTGTAAATTATCGATAGTCCATATCTCGGAAACTATAAGAGATAATGCAATTTGGCAACCGGCAATGTAATTAGCATGCCGAATATTACTTGGAATGTGAATTGGAACGAAATCGCCAATAGATAAGACGATTTAACAATTTGGGCCCAAGTTAGAAGCAGAGCCTAAGATGTAAATTATCGATAGTCCATATCTCGGAAACTATAAGAGATAATGCAATTTGGCAACCGGCAATGTAATTAGCATGCCGAATATTACTTGGAATGTGAATTGGAACGAAATCGCCAATAGGTAAGACCATTTTACAATTTGGGCCCAAGTTAGAAGCAGAGCCTAAGGTGTAAATTATCGATAGTCCATATCTCGGAAACTATAAGAGATAATTCAATTTGGCAACCGTCAATGTAATTAGCATGCCGGATATTACTTGGAATGTGAATTGGAACGAAATCGCCAATAGATAAGACCATTTTATAATTTGGGCCCAAGTTAGAAGCAGAGCCTAAGGTGTAAATTACCGATAGTCCATATCTCGGAAACTATAAGAGATAATGCAATTTGGCAACCGGCAATGTAATTAGCATGCCGAATATTACTTGGAATGTGAATTGGAACGAAATCGCCAATAGATAAGACGATTTTACAATTTGGGCCCAAGTTAGAAGCAGAGCCTAAGGTGTAAATTATCGATAGTCCATATCTCGGAAACTATAAGAGATAATGCAATTTGGCAACCGGCAATGTAATTGGCATGCCGAATATTACTTGGAGTGTGAATTGGAACGAAATCGCCAATAGATAAGACCATTTTACAATTTGGGCCCAAGTTAGAAGCAGAGATTAAGGGGTAAATTACCGATAGTCCATATCTCGGAAACTATAAGAGATAATGCAATTTGGCAACCGGCAATGTAATTAGCATGCCGAATATTACTTGGAATGTGAATTGGAACGAAATCGCCAATAGGTAAGACCATTTAACAATTTGGGCCCAAGTTAGAAGCAGAGCCTAAGGTGTAAATTATCGATAGTCCATATCTCGGAAACTATAAGAGATAATTCAATTTGGCAACCGGCAATGTAATTAGCATGCCGAATATTACTTGGAATGTGAATTGGAACGAAATCGCCAATAGATAAGACCATTTTACAATTTGGGCCCAAGTTAGAAGCAGAGCCTAAGGTGTAAATTATCGATAGTCCATATCTCGGAAACTATAAGATATAATGCAATTTGGCAACCGGCAATGTAATTAGCATGCCGAATATTACTTGGAATGTGAATTGGAACGAAATCGCCAATAGATAAGACCATTTTACAATTTGGGCCCAAGTTAAAAGCAGAGCCTAAGGTGTAAATTATCGATAGTCCATATCTCGGAAACTATAAGAGATAATGCAATTTGGCAAACGGCAATGTAATTAGCATGCCGAATATTAATTGGAATGTGAATTGGAACGAAATCGCCAATAGATAAGACCATTTTACAATTTGGGCCCAAGTTATAAGCAGAGCCTAAGGTGTAAATTATCGATAGTCCATATCTCGGAAACTATAAGAGATAATGCAATTTGGCAACCGGCAATGTAATTAGCATGCCGAATATTAATTGGAATGTGAATTGGAACGAAATCGCCAATAGATAAGACCATTTTACAATTTGGGCCCAAGTTAGAAGCAGAGCCTAAGGTGTAAATTATCGATAATCCATATCTTGGAAACTATAAGAGATAATTCAATTTGGCAACAGGCAATGTAATTAGCATGCCGAATATTACTTGGAATGTGAATTGGAACGAAATCGCCAATAGATAAGACCATTTTACAATTTGGGCCCAAGTTAGAAGCAGAGCCTAAGGTGTAAATTATCGATAGTCCATATCTCGGAAACTATAAGAGATAATGCAATTTGGCAACCGGCAATGTAATTAGCATGCCGAATATTACTTGGAATGTGAATTGGAACGAAATCGCCAATAGATAAGACCATTTTACAATTTGGGCCCAAGTTAGAAGCAGAGCCTAAGGTGTAAATTATCGATAGTCCATATCTCGGAAACTATAAGAGATAATGCAATTTGGCAACCGGCAATGTAATTAGCATGCCGAATATTACTTGGAATGTGAATTGGAACGAAATCGCCAATAGATAAGACGATTTAACAATTTGGGCCCAAGTTAGAAGCAGAGCCTAAGATGTAAATTATCGATAGTCCATATCTCGGAAACTATAAGAGATAATGCAATTTGGCAACCGGCAATGTAATTAGCATGCCGAATATTACTTGGAATGTGAATTGGAACGAAATCGCCAATAGGTAAGACCATTTTACAATTTGGGCCCAAGTTAGAAGCAGAGCCTAAGGTGTAAATTATCGATAGTCCATATCTCGGAAACTATAAGAGATAATTCAATTTGGCAACCGTCAATGTAATTAGCATGCCGGATATTACTTGGAATGTGAATTGGAACGAAATCGCCAATAGATAAGACCATTTTATAATTTGGGCCCAAGTTAGAAGCAGAGCCTAAGGTGTAAATTACCGATAGTCCATATCTCGGAAACTATAAGAGATAATGCAATTTGGCAACCGGCAATGTAATTAGCATGCCGAATATTACTTGGAATGTGAATTGGAACGAAATCGCCAATAGATAAGACGATTTTACAATTTGGGCCCAAGTTAGAAGCAGAGCCTAAGGTGTAAATTATCGATAGTCCATATCTCGGAAACTATAAGAGATAATGCAATTTGGCAACCGGCAATGTAATTGGCATGCCGAATATTACTTGGAGTGTGAATTGGAACGAAATCGCCAATAGATAAGACCATTTTACAATTTGGGCCCAAGTTAGAAGCAGAGATTAAGGGGTAAATTACCGATAGTCCATATCTCGGAAACTATAAGAGATAATGCAATTTGGCAACCGGCAATGTAATTAGCATGCCGAATATTACTTGGAATGTGAATTGGAACGAAATCGCCAATAGGTAAGACCATTTAACAATTTGGGCCCAAGTTAGAAGCAGAGCCTAAGGTGTAAATTATCGATAGTCCATATCTCGGAAACTATAAGAGATAATTCAATTTGGCAACCGGCAATGTAATTAGCATGCCGAATATTACTTGGAATGTGAATTGGAACGAAATCGCCAATAGATAAGACCATTTTACAATTTGGGCCCAAGTTAGAAGCAGAGCCTAAGGTGTAAATTATCGATAGTCCATATCTCGGAAACTATAAGATATAATGCAATTTGGCAACCGGCAATGTAATTAGCATGCCGAATATTACTTGGAATGTGAATTGGAACGAAATCGCCAATAGATAAGACCATTTTACAATTTGGGCCCAAGTTAAAAGCAGAGCCTAAGGTGTAAATTATCGATAGTCCATATCTCGGAAACTATAAGAGATAATGCAATTTGGCAAACGGCAATGTAATTAGCATGCCGAATATTAATTGGAATGTGAATTGGAACGAAATCGCCAATAGATAAGACCATTTTACAATTTGGGCCCAAGTTATAAGCAGAGCCTAAGGTGTAAATTATCGATAGTCCATATCTCGGAAACTATAAGAGATAATGCAATTTGGCAACCGGCAATGTAATTAGCATGCCGAATATTAATTGGAATGTGAATTGGAACGAAATCGCCAATAGATAAGACCATTTTACAATTTGGGCCCAAGTTAGAAGCAGAGCCTAAGGTGTAAATTATCGATAATCCATATCTTGGAAACTATAAGAGATAATTCAATTTGGCAACAGGCAATGTAATTAGCATGCCGAATATTACTTGGAATGTGAATTGGAACGAAATCGCCAATAGATAAGACCATTTTACAATTTGGGCCCAAGTTAGAAGCAGAGCCTAAGGTGTAAATTATTGATAGCCATATCTCGGAAACTATAAGAGATAATGCAATTTGGCAACCGGCAATGTAATTAGCATGCCGAATATTACTTGGAATATGAATTGGAACGAAATCGCCAATAGAGAAGACCATTTTACAATTTGGGCCCAAGTTAGAAGCAGAGCCTAAGGTGTAAATTATCGATAGTCCATATCTCGGAAACTATAAGAGATAATGCAATTTGGCAACCGGCAAAGTAATTAGCATGCCGAATATTACTTGGAATGTGAATTGGAACGAAATCGCCAATAGATAAGACCATTTTACAATTTGGGCCCAAGTTAGAAGCAGAGCCTAAGGTGTAAATTATCGATAGTCCATATCTCGGAAACTATAAGAGGTAATGCAATTTGGCAACCGGCAATGTAATTAGCATGCCGGATATTACTTGGAATGTGAATTGGAACGAAATCGCCAATAGATAAGACCATTTTACAATTTGGGCCCAAGTTAGAAGCAGAGCCTAAGGTGTAAATTACCGATAGTCCATATCTCGGAAACTATAAGAGATAATGCAATTTGGCAACCGGCAATGTAATTAGCATGCCGAATATTACTTGGAATGTGAATTGGAACGAAATCGCCAATAGATAAGACGATTTTACAATTTGGGCCCAAATTAGAAGCAGAGCCTAAGGTGTAAATTATCGATAGTCCATATCTCGGAAACTATAAGAGATAATGCAATTTGGCAACCGGCAATGTAATTAGCATGCCGAATATTACTTGGAATGTGAATTGGAACGAAATCGCCAATAGAGAAGACCATTTTACAATTTGGGCCCAAGTTAGAAGCAGAGCCTAAGGTGTAAATTATCGATAGTCCATATCTCAGAAACTATAAGAGATAATGCAATTTGGCAACGGGCAATGTAATTAGCATGCCGAATATTACTTGGAATGTGAATTGGAACGAAATCGCCAATAGATAAGACCATTTTACAATTTGGGCCCAAGTTAGAAGCAGAGCCTAAGATGTAAATTATCGATAGTCCATATCTCGGAAACTATAAGAGATAATGCAATTTGGCAACCGGCAATGTAATTAGCATGCCGAATATTACTTGGAATGTGAATTGGAACGAAATCGCCAATAGATAAGACCATTTTACAATTTGGGCCCAAGTTAGAAGCAGAGCCTAAGGTGTAAATTATCGATAGTCCATATCTCGGAAACTATAAGAGATAATGCAATTTGGCAACCGGCAATGTAATTAGCATGCCGAATATTACTTGGAATGTGAATTGGAACGAAATCGCCAATAGATAAGACGATTTAACAATTTGGGCCCAAGTTAGAAGCAGAGCCTAAGATGTAAATTATCGATAGTCCATATCTCGGAAACTATAAGAGATAATGCAATTTGGCAACCGGCAATGTAATTAGCATGCCGAATATTACTTGGAATGTGAATTGGAACGAAATCGCCAATAGGTAAGACCATTTTACAATTTGGGCCCAAGTTAGAAGCAGAGCCTAAGGTGTAAATTATCGATAGTCCATATCTCGGAAACTATAAGAGATAATTCAATTTGGCAACCGTCAATGTAATTAGCATGCCGGATATTACTTGGAATGTGAATTGGAACGAAATCGCCAATAGATAAGACCATTTTATAATTTGGGCCCAAGTTAGAAGCAGAGCCTAAGGTGTAAATTACCGATAGTCCATATCTCGGAAACTATAAGAGATAATGCAATTTGGCAACCGGCAATGTAATTAGCATGCCGAATATTACTTGGAATGTGAATTGGAACGAAATCGCCAATAGATAAGACGATTTTACAATTTGGGCCCAAGTTAGAAGCAGAGCCTAAGGTGTAAATTATCGATAGTCCATATCTCGGAAACTATAAGAGATAATGCAATTTGGCAACCGGCAATGTAATTGGCATGCCGAATATTACTTGGAGTGTGAATTGGAACGAAATCGCCAATAGATAAGACCATTTTACAATTTGGGCCCAAGTTAGAAGCAGAGATTAAGGGGTAAATTACCGATAGTCCATATCTCGGAAACTATAAGAGATAATGCAATTTGGCAACCGGCAATGTAATTAGCATGCCGAATATTACTTGGAATGTGAATTGGAACGAAATCGCCAATAGGTAAGACCATTTAACAATTTGGGCCCAAGTTAGAAGCAGAGCCTAAGGTGTAAATTATCGATAGTCCATATCTCGGAAACTATAAGAGATAATTCAATTTGGCAACCGGCAATGTAATTAGCATGCCGAATATTACTTGGAATGTGAATTGGAACGAAATCGCCAATAGATAAGACCATTTTACAATTTGGGCCCAAGTTAGAAGCAGAGCCTAAGGTGTAAATTATCGATAGTCCATATCTCGGAAACTATAAGATATAATGCAATTTGGCAACCGGCAATGTAATTAGCATGCCGAATATTACTTGGAATGTGAATTGGAACGAAATCGCCAATAGATAAGACCATTTTACAATTTGGGCCCAAGTTAAAAGCAGAGCCTAAGGTGTAAATTATCGATAGTCCATATCTCGGAAACTATAAGAGATAATGCAATTTGGCAAACGGCAATGTAATTAGCATGCCGAATATTAATTGGAATGTGAATTGGAACGAAATCGCCAATAGATAAGACCATTTTACAATTTGGGCCCAAGTTATAAGCAGAGCCTAAGGTGTAAATTATCGATAGTCCATATCTCGGAAACTATAAGAGATAATGCAATTTGGCAACCGGCAATGTAATTAGCATGCCGAATATTAATTGGAATGTGAATTGGAACGAAATCGCCAATAGATAAGACCATTTTACAATTTGGGCCCAAGTTAGAAGCAGAGCCTAAGGTGTAAATTATCGATAATCCATATCTCGGAAACTATAAGAGATAATTCAATTTGGCAACAGGCAATGTAATTAGCATGCCGAATATTACTTGGAATGTGAATTGGAACGAAATCGCCAATAGATAAGACCATTTTACAATTTGGGCCCAAGTTAGAAGCAGAGCCTAAGGTGTAAATTATTGATAGCCATATCTCGGAAACTATAAGAGATAATGCAATTTGGCAACCGGCAATGTAATTAGCATGCCGAATATTACTTGGAATATGAATTGGAACGAAATCGCCAATAGAGAAGACCATTTTACAATTTGGGCCCAAGTTAGAAGCAGAGCCTAAGGTGTAAATTATCGATAGTCCATATCTCGGAAACTATAAGAGATAATGCAATTTGGCAACCGGCAAAGTAATTAGCATGCCGAATATTACTTGGAATGTTAATTGGAACGAAATCGCCAATAGATAAGACCATTTTACAATTTGGGCCCAAGTTAGAAGCAGAGCCTAAGGTGTAAATTATCGATAGTCCATATCTCGGAAACTATAAGAGGTAATGCAATTTGGCAACCGGCAATGTAATTAGCATGCCGAATATTACTTGGAATGTGAATTGGAACGAAATCGCCAATAGAGAAGACCATTTTACAATTTGGGCCCAAGTTAGAAGCAGAGCCTAAGGTGTAAATTATCGATAGTCCATATCTCGGAAACTATAAGAGATAATGCAATTTGGCAACCGGCAATGTAATTAGCATGCCGAATATTACTTGGAATGTGAATTGGAACGAAATCGCCAATAGAGAAGACCATTTTACAATTTGGGCCCAAGTTAGAAGCAGAGCCTAAGGTGTAAATTATCGATAGTCCATATCTCGGAAACTATAAGAGATAATGCAATTTGGCAACCGGCAATGTAATTAGCATGCCGAATATTACTTGGAATGTGAATTGGAACGAAATCGCCAATAGATAAGACCATTTTACAATTTGGGCCCAAGTTAGAAGCAGAGCCTAAGGTGTAAATTATCGATAGTCCATATCTCGGAAACTATAAGAGATAATGCAATTTGGCAACCGGCAATGTAATTAGCATGCCGAATATTACTTGGAATGTGAATTGGAACGAAATCGCCAATAGATAAGACCATTTTACAATTTGGGCCCAAGTTAGAAGCAGAGCCTAAGGTGTAAATTATCGATAGTCCATATCTCGGAAACTATAAGAGATAATGCAATTTGGCAACCGGCAATGTAATTAGCATGCCGAATATTACTTGGAATGTGAATTGGAACGAAATCGCCAATAGATAAGACCATTTTACAATTTGGGCCCAAGTTAGAAGCAGAGCCTAAGGTGTAAATTATTGATAGTCCATATCTCGGAAACTATAAGAGATAATGCAATTTCGCAACCGGCAATGTAATTAGCATGCCGAATATTACTTGGAGTGTGAATTGGAACGAAATCGCCAATAGATAAGACCATTTTACAATTTGGGCCCAAGTTAGAAGCAGAGCCTAAGGTGTAAATTATCGATAGTCCATATCTCGGAAACTATAAGAGATAATTCAATTTGGCAACAGGCAATGTAATTAGCATGCCGAATATTACTTGGAATGTGAATTGGAACGAAATCGCCAATAGATAAGACCATTTTACAATTTGGGCCCAAGTTAGAAGCAGAGCCTAAGGTGTAAATTATTGATAGCCATATCTCGGAAACTATAAGAGATAATGCAATTTGGCAACCGGCAATGTAATTAGCATGCCGAATATTACTTGGAATATGAATTGGAACGAAATCGCCAATAGAGAAGACCATTTTACAATTTGGGCCCAAGTTAGAAGCAGAGCCTAAGGTGTAAATTATCGATAGTCCATATCTCGGAAACTATAAGAGATAATGCAATTTGGCAACCGGCAAAGTAATTAGCATGCCGAATATTACTTGGAATGTTAATTGGAACGAAATCGCCAATAGATAAGACCATTTTACAATTTGGGCCCAAGTTAGAAGCAGAGCCTAAGGTGTAAATTATCGATAGTCCATATCTCGGAAACTATAAGAGGTAATGCAATTTGGCAACCGGCAATGTAATTAGCATGCCGAATATTACTTGGAATGTGAATTGGAACGAAATCGCCAATAGAGAAGACCATTTTACAATTTGGGCCCAAGTTAGAAGCAGAGCCTAAGGTGTAAATTATCGATAGTCCATATCTCGGAAACTATAAGAGATAATGCAATTTGGCAACCGGCAATGTAATTAGCATGCCGAATATTACTTGGAATGTGAATTGGAACGAAATCGCCAATAGAGAAGACCATTTTACAATTTGGGCCCAAGTTAGAAGCAGAGCCTAAGGTGTAAATTATCGATAGTCCATATCTCGGAAACTATAAGAGATAATGCAATTTGGCAACCGGCAATGTAATTAGCATGCCGAATATTACTTGGAATGTGAATTGGAACGAAATCGCCAATAGATAAGACCATTTTACAATTTGGGCCCAAGTTAGAAGCAGAGCCTAAGGTGTAAATTATCGATAGTCCATATCTCGGAAACTATAAGAGATAATGCAATTTGGCAACCGGCAATGTAATTAGCATGCCGAATATTACTTGGAATGTGAATTGGAACGAAATCGCCAATAGATAAGACCATTTTACAATTTGGGCCCAAGTTAGAAGCAGAGCCTAAGGTGTAAATTATCGATAGTCCATATCTCGGAAACTATAAGAGATAATGCAATTTGGCAACCGGCAATGTAATTAGCATGCCGAATATTACTTGGAATGTGAATTGGAACGAAATCGCCAATAGATAAGACCATTTTACAATTTGGGCCCAAGTTAGAAGCAGAGCCTAAGGTGTAAATTATTGATAGTCCATATCTCGGAAACTATAAGAGATAATGCAATTTCGCAACCGGCAATGTAATTAGCATGCCGAATATTACTTGGAGTGTGAATTGGAACGAAATCGCCAATAGATAAGACCATTTTACAATTTGGGCCCAAGTTAGAAGCAGAGCCTAAGGTGTAAATTATCGATAGTCCATATCTCGGAAACTATAAGAGATAATGCAATTTGGCAACCGGCAATGTAATTAGCATGCCGAATATTACTTGGAATGTGAATTGGAACGAAATCGCCAATAGATAAGACCATTTTACAATTTGGGCCCAAGTTAGAAGCAGAGCCTAAGGTGTAAATTATCGATAGTCCATATCTCGGAAACTATAAGAGATAATGCAATTTGGCAACCGGCAATGTAATTAGCATGCCGAATATTACTTGGAATGTGAATTGGAACGAAATCGCCAATAGATAAGACCATTTTACAATTTGGGCCCAAGTTAGAAGCAGAGCCTAAGGTGTAAATTATCGATAGTCCATATCTCGGAAACTATAAGAGATAATGCAATTTGGCAACCGGCAATGTAATTAGCATGCCGAATATTACTTGGAATGTGAATTGGAACGAAATCGCCAATAGATAAGACCATTTTACAATTTGGGCCCAAGTTAGAAGCAGAGCCTAAGGTGTAAATTATCGATAGTCCATATCTCGGAAACTATAAGAGATAATGCAATTTGGCAACCGGCAATGTAATTAGCATGCGGAATATTACTTGGAATGTGAATTGGAACGAAATCGCCAATAGATAAGGCCATTTTACAATTTGGGCCCAAGTTAGAAGCAGAGCCTAAGGTGTAAATTATTGATAGTCCATATCTCGGAAACTATAAGAGATAATGCAATTTCGCAACCGGCAATATAATTAGCATGCCGAATATTACTTGGAATGTGAATTGGAACGAAATCGCCAATAGATAAGGCCATTTTACAATTTGGGCCCAAGTTAGAAGCAGAGCCTAAGGTGTAAATTATTGATAGTCCATATCTCGGAAACTATAAGAGATAATGCAATTTCGCAACCGGCAATATAATTAGCATGCCGAATATCACTTGGAATGTGAATTGGAACGAAATCGCCAATAGATAAGGCCATTTTACAATTTGGGCCCAAGTTAGAAGCAGAGCCTAAGGTGTAAATTATCGATAGTCCATATCTCGGAAACTATAAGAGATAATGCAATTTGGCAACCGGCAATGTAATTAGCATGCCGAATATTACTTGGAATGTGAATTGGAACGAAATCGCCAATAGATAAGACCATTTTACAATTTGGGCCCAAGTTAGAAGCAGAGCCTAAGGTGTAAATTATCGATAGTCCATATCTTGGAAACTATAAGAGATAATTCAATTTGGCAACCGGCAATGTAATTAGCATGCCGGATATTATTTGGAATGTGAATTGGAACGAAATCGCCAATAGATAAGACCATTTTACAATTTGGGCCCAAGTTAGAAGCAGAGCCTAAGGTGTAAATTATCGATAGTCCATATCTCGGAAACTATAAGAGATCATGCAATTTGGCAACCGGCAATGTAATTAGCATGCCGAATATTACTTGTAATGTGAATTGGAACGAAATCGCCAATAGATAAGACGATTTTACAATTTGGGCCCAAGTTAGAAGCAGAGCCTAAGATGTAAATTATCGATAGTCCATATCTCGGAAACTATAAGAGATAATGCAATTTGGCAACCGGCAATGTAATTAGCATGCCGAATATTACTTGGAATGTGAATTGGAACGAAATCGCCAATAGATAAGACCATTTTACAATTTGGGCCCAAGTTAGAAGCAGAGCCTAAGGTGTAAATTATCGATAGTCCATATCTCGGAAACTATAAGAGATAATGCAATTTGGCAACCGGCAATGTAATTAGCATGCCGAATATTACTTGGAATGTGAATTGGAACGAAATCGCCAATAGGTAAGACCATTTTACAATTTGGGCCCAAGTTAGAAGCAGAGCCTAAGGTGTAAATTATCGATAGTCCATATCTCGGAAACTATAAGAGATAATGCAATTTGGCAACCGGCAATGTAATTAGCATGCCCAATATAACTTGGAATGTGAATTGGAACGAAAACGCCAATAGATAAGGCCATTTTACAATTTGGGCCCAAGTTAGAAGCAGAGCCTAAGGTGTAAATTATCGATAGCCCATATCTCGGAAACTATAAGAGATAATGCAATTTGGCAACCGGCAATGTAATTAGCATGCCGAATATTACTTGGAATGTGAATTGGAACGAAATCGCCAATAGATAAGACCATTTTACAATTTGGGCCCAAGTTAGAAGCAGAGCCTATGGTGTAAATTATCGATAGTCCATATCTCGGAAACTATAAGAGATAATGCAATTTGGCAACCGGCAATGTAATTAGCATGCCGAAAATTACTTGGAATGTGAATTGGAACGAAATCGCCAATAGATAAGACCATTTTACAATTTGGGCCCAAGTTAGAAGCAGAGCCTAAGGTGTAAATTATTGATAGTCCATATCTCGGAAACTATAAGAGTTAATGCAATTTCGCAACCGGCAATGTAATTAGCATGCCGAATATCACTTGGAATGTGAATTGGGACGAAATCGCCAATAGATAAGACCATTTTACAATTTGGGCCCAAGTTAGAAGCAGAGCCTAAGGTGTAAATTATCGATAGTCCATATCTCGGAAACTATAAGAGATAATGCAATTTGGCAACCGGCAATGTAATTAGCATGCCGAATATTACTTGGAATGTGAATTGGAACGAAATCGCCAATAGATAAGACCATTTTACAATTTGGGCCCAAGTTAGAAGCAGAGCCTAAGATGTAAATTATCGATAGTCCATATCTCGGAAACTATAAGAGATAATGCAATTTGGCAACCGGCAATGTAATTAGCATGCCGAATATTACTTGGAATGTGAATTGGAACGAAATCGCCAATAGATAAGACCATTTTACAATTTGGGCCCAAGTTAGAAGCAGAGCCTAAGGTGTAAATTATCGATAGTCCATATCTCGGAAACTATAAGAGATAATTCAATTTGGCAACCGGCAATGTAATTAGCATGCCGGATATTACTTGGAATGTGAATTGGAACGAAATCGCCAATAGATAAGACCATTTTACAATTTGGGCCCAAGTTAGAAGCAGAGCCTAAGGTGTAAATTATCGATAGTCCATATCTCGGAAACTATAAGAGATAATGCAATTTGGCAACCGGCAATGTAATTAGCATGCCGAATATTACTTGGAATGTGAATTGGAACGAAATCGCCAATAGATAAGACGATTTTACAATTTGGGCCCAAGTTAGAAGCAGAGCCTAAGATGTAAATTATCGATAGTCCATATCTCGGAAACTATAAGAGATAATGCAATTTGGCAACCGGCAATGTAACTAGCATGCCGAATATTACTTGGAATGTGAATTGGAACGAAATCGCCAATAGATAAGACCATTTTACAATTTGGGCCCAAGTTAGAAGCAGAGCCTAAGGTGTAAATTATCGATAGTCCATATCTCGGAAACTATAAGAGATAATGCAATTTGGCAACCGACAATGTAATTAGCATGCCGAATATTACTTGGAATGTGAATTGGAACGAAATCGCCAATAGGTAAGACCATTTTACAATTTGGGCCCATGTTAGAAGCAGAGCCTAAGGTGTAAATTATCGATAGTCCATATCTCGGAAACTATAAGAGATAATTCAATTTGGCAACCGGCAATGTAATTAGCATGCCGGATATTACTTGGAATGTGAATTGGAACGAAATCGCCAATAGATAAGACCATTTTACAATTTGGGCCCAAGTTAGAAGCAGAGCCTAAGGTGTAAATTACCGATAGTCCATATCTCGGAAACTATAAAAGATAATGCAATTTGGCAACCGGCAATGTAATTAGCATGCCGAATATTACTTGGAATGTGAATTGGAACGAAATCGCCAATAGATAAGACGATTTTACAATTTGGGCCCAAATTAGAAGCAGAGCCTAAGGTGTAAATTATCGATAGTCCATATCTCGGAAACTATAAGAGATAATGCAACTTGGCAACCGGCAATGTAATTAGCATGCCGAATATTACTTGGAATGTGAATTGGAACGAAATCGCCAATAGAGAAGACCATTTTACAATTTGGGCCCAAGTTAGAAGCAGAGCCTAAGGTGTAAATTATCGATAGTCCATATCTCAGAAACTATAAGAGATAATGCAATTTGGCAACGGGCAATGTAATTAGCATGCCGAATATTACTTGGAATGTGAATTGGAACGAAATCGCCAATAGATAAGACCATTTTACAATTTGGGCCCAAGTTAGAAGCAGAGCCTAAGATGTAAATTATCGATAGTCCATATCTCGGAAACTATAAGAGATAATGCAATTTGGCAACCGGCAATGTAATTAGCATGCCGAATATTACTTGGAATGTGAATTGGAACGAAATCGCCAATAGATAAGACGATTTTACAATTTGGGCCCAAGTTAGAAGCAGAGCCTAAGATGTAAATTATCGATAGTCCATATCTCGGAAACTATAAGAGATAATGCAATTTGGCAACCGGCAATGTAATTAGCATGCCGAATATTACTTGGAATGTGAATTGGAACGAAATCGCCAATAGGTAAGACCATTTTACAATTTGGGCCCAAGTTAGAAGCAGAGCCTAAGGTGTAAATTATCGATAGTCCATATCTCGGAAACTATAAGAGATAATTCAATTTGGCAACCGTCAATGTAATTAGCATGCCGGATATTACTTGGAATGTGAATTGGAACGAAATCGCCAATAGATAAGACCATTTTATAATTTGGGCCCAAGTTAGAAGCAGAGCCTAAGGTGTAAATTACCGATAGTCCATATCTCGGAAACTATAAGAGATAATGCAATTTGGCAACCGGCAATGTAATTAGCATGCCGAATATTACTTGGAATGTGAATTGGAACGAAATCGCCAATAGATAAGACCATTTTACAATTTGGGCCCAAGTTAGAAGCAGAGCCTAAGGTGTAAATTATCGATAGTCCATATCTCGGAAACTATAAGAGATATTGCAATTTGGCAACCGGCAATGTAATTGGCATGCCGAATATTACTTGGAATGTGAATTGGAACGAAATCGCCAATAGATAAGACGATTTTACAATTTGGGCCCAAGTTAGAAGCAGAGCCTAAGGTGTAAATTATCGATAGTCCATATCTCGGAAACTATAAGAGATAATGCAATTTGACAACCGGCAATGTAATTAGCATGCCGAATATTAATTGGAATGTGAATTGGAACGAAATCGCCAATAGATAAGACCATTTTACAATTTGGGCCCAAGTTAGAAGCAGAGCCTAAGGTGTAAATTATCGATAATCCATATCTCGGAAACTATAAGAGATAATGCAATTTGGCAACCGGCAATGTAATTAGCATGCCGAATATTACTTGGAATGTGAATTGGAACGAAATCGCCAATAGGTAAGACCATTTTACAATTTGGGCCCAAGTTAGAAGCAGAGCCTAAGGTGTAAATTATCGATAGTCCATATCTCCGAAACTATAAGAGATAATTCAATTTGGCAACAGGCAATGTAATTAGCATGCCGAATATTACTTGGAATGTGAATTGGAACGAAATCGCCAATAGATAAGACCATTTTACAATTTGGGCCCAAGTTAGAAGCAGAGCCTAAGGTGTAAATTATTGATAGTCCATATCTCGGAAACTATAAGAGATAATGCAATTTGGCAACCGGCAATGTAATTAGCATGCCGAATATTACTTGGAATGTGAATTGGAACGAAATCGCCAATAGAGAAGACCATTTTACAATTTGGGCCCAAGTTAGAAGCAGAGCCTAAGGTGTAAATTATCGATAGTCCATATCTCGGAAACTATAAGAGATAATGTAATTTGGCAACCGGCAAAGTAATTAGCATGCCGAATATTACTTGGAATGTGAATTGGAACGAAATCGCCAATAGATAAGACCATTTTACAATTTGGGCCCAAGTTAGAAGCAGAGCCTAAGGTGTAAATTATCGATAGTCCATATCTCGGAAACTATAAGAGGTAATGCAATTTGGCAACCGGCAATGTAATTAGCATGCCGAATATTACTTGGAATGTGAATTGGAACGAAATCGCCAATAGAGAAGACCATTTTACAATTTGGGCCCAAGTTAGAAGCAGAGCCTAAGGTGTAAATTATCGATAGTCCATATCTCGGAAACTATAAGAGATAATGCAATTTGGCAACCGGCAATGTAATTAGCATGCCGAATATTACTTGGAATGTGAATTGGAACGAAATCGCCAATAGATAAGACCATTTTACAATTTGGGCCCAAGTTAGAAGCAGAGCCTAAGGTGTAAATTATCGATAGTCCATATCTCGGAAACTATAAGAGATAATGCAATTTGGCAACCGGCAATGTAATTAGCATGCCGAATATTACTTGGAATGTGAATTGGAACGAAATCGCCAATAGATAAGACCATTTTACAATTTGGGCCCAAGTTAGAAGCAGAGCCTAAGGTGTAAATTATCGATAGTCCATATCTCGGAAACTATAAGAGATAATGCAATTTGGCAACCGGCAATGTAATTAGCATGCCGAATATTACTTGGAATGTGAATTGGAACGAAATCGCCAATAGATAAGACCATTTTACAATTTGGGCCCAAGTTAGAAGCAGAGCCTAAGGTGTAAATTATTGATAGTCCATATCTCGGAAACTATAAGAGATAATGCAATTTCGCAACCGGCGATGTAATTAGCATGCCGAATATTACTTGGAGTGTGAATTGGAACGAAATCGCCAATAGATAAGACCATTTTACAATTTGGGCCCAAGTTAGAAGCAGAGCCTAAGGTGTAAATTATCGATAGTATATATCTCGGAAACTATAAGAGATAATGCAATTTGGCAACCGGCAATGTAATTAGCATGCCGAATATTACTTGGAATGTGAATTGGAACGAAATCGCCAATAGATAAGACCATTTTACAATTTGGGCCCAAGTTAGAAGCAGAGCCTAAGGTGTAAATTATCGATAGTCCATATCTCGGAAACTATAAGAGATAATGCAATTTGGCAACCGGCAATGTAATTAGCATGCCGAATATTACTTGGAATGTGAATTGGAACGAAATCGCCAATAGATAAGACCATTTTACAATTTGGGCCCAAGTTAGAAGCAGAGCCTAAGGTGTAAATTATCGATAGTCCATATCTCGGAAACTATAAGAGATAATGCAATTTGGCAACCGGCAATGTAATTAGCATGCCAAATATTACTTGGAATGTGAATTGGAACGAAATCGCCAATAGATAAGACCATTTTACAATTTGGGCCCAAGTTAGAAGCAGAGCCTAAGGTGTAAATTATCGATAGTCCATATCTCGGAAACTATAAGAGATAATGCAATTTGGCAACCGGCAATGTAATTAGCATGCCGAATATTACTTGGAATGTGAATTGGAACGAAATCGCCAATAGATAAGGCCATTTTACAATTTGGGCCCAAGTTAGAAGCAGAGCCTAAGGTGTAAATTATTGATAGTCCATATCTCGGAAACTATAAGAGATAATGCAATTTCGCAACCGGCAATATAATTAGCATGCCGAATATCATTTGGAATGTGAATTGGGACGAAATCGCCAATAGATAAGGCCATTTTACAATTTGGGCCCAAGTTAGAAGCAGAGCCTAAGGTGTAAATTATCGATAGTCCATATCTCGGAAACTATAAGAGATAATGCAATTTGGCAAACGGCAATGTAATTAGCATGCCGAATATTACTTGGAATGTGAATTGGAACGAAATCGCCAATAGATAAGACCATTTTACAATTTGGGCCCAAGTTAGAAGCAGAGCCTAAGATGTAAATTATCGATAGTCCATATCTCGGAAACTATAAGAGATAATGCAATTTGGCAACCGGCAATGTAATTAGCATGCCGAATATTACTTGGAATGTGAATTGGAACGAAATCGCCAATAGATAAGACCATTTTACAATTTGGGCCCAAGTTAGAAGCAGAGCCTAAGGTGTAAATTATCGATAGTCCATATCTCGGAAACTATAAGAGATAATTCAATTTGGCAACCGGCAATGTAATTAGCATGCCGGATATTATTTGGAATGTGAATTGGAACGAAATCGCCAATAGATAAGACCATGTTACAATTTGGGCCCAAGTTAGAAGCAGAGCCTAAGGTGTAAATTATCGATAGTCCATATCTCGGAAACTATAAGAGATAATGCAATTTGGCAACCGGCAATGTAATTAGCATGCCGAATATTACTTGGAATGTGAATTGGAACGAAATCGCCAATAGATAAGACCATTTTACAATTTGGGCCCAAGTTAGAAGCAGAGCCTAAGGTGTAAATTATCGATAGTCCATATCTCGGAAACTATAAGAGATAATGCAATTTGGCAACCGGCAATGTAATTAGCATGCCGAATATTACTTGGAATGTGAATTGGAACGAAATCGCCAATAGATAAGACCATTTTACAATTTGGGCCCAAGTTAGAAGCAGAGCCTAAGGTGTAAATTATTGATAGTCCATATCTCGGAAACTATAAGAGATAATGCAATTTCGCAACCGGCGATGTAATTAGCATGCCGAATATTACTTGGAGTGTGAATTGGAACGAAATCGCCAATAGATAAGACCATTTTACAATTTGGGCCCAAGTTAGAAGCAGAGCCTAAGGTGTAAATTATCGATAGTATATATCTCGGAAACTATAAGAGATAATGCAATTTGGCAACCGGCAATGTAATTAGCATGCCGAATATTACTTGGAATGTGAATTGGAACGAAATCGCCAATAGATAAGACCATTTTACAATTTGGGCCCAAGTTAGAAGCAGAGCCTAAGGTGTAAATTATCGATAGTCCATATCTCGGAAACTATAAGAGATAATGCAATTTGGCAACCGGCAATGTAATTAGCATGCCGAATATTACTTGGAATGTGAATTGGAACGAAATCGCCAATAGATAAGACCATTTTACAATTTGGGCCCAAGTTAGAAGCAGAGCCTAAGGTGTAAATTATCGATAGTCCATATCTCGGAAACTATAAGAGATAATGCAATTTGGCAACCGGCAATGTAATTAGCATGCCGAATATTACTTGGAATGTGAATTGGAACGAAATCGCCAATAGATAAGGCCATTTTACAATTTGGGCCCAAGTTAGAAGCAGAGCCTAAGGTGTAAATTATTGATAGTCCATATCTCGGAAACTATAAGAGATAATGCAATTTCGCAACCGGCAATATAATTAGCATGCCGAATATCACTTGGAATGTGAATTGGGACGAAATCGCCAATAGATAAGGCCATTTTACAATTTGGGCCCAAGTTAGAAGCAGAGCCTAAGGTGTAAATTATCGATAGTCCATATCTCGGAAACTATAAGAGATAATGCAATTTGGCAACCGGCAATGTAATTAGCATGCCGAATATTACTTGGAATGTGAATTGGAACGAAATCGCCAATAGATAAGACCATTTTACAATTTGGGCCCAAGTTAGAAGCAGAGCCTAAGATGTAAATTATCGATAGTCCATATCTCGGAAACTATAAGAGATAATGCAATTTGGCAACCGGCAATGTAATTAGCATGCCGAATATTACTTGGAATGTGAATTGGAACGAAATCGCCAATAGATAAGACCAATTTACAATTTGGGCCCAAGTTAGAAGCAGAGCCTAAGGTGTAAATTATCGATAGTCCATATCTCGGAAACTATAAGAGATAATTCAATTTGGCAACCGGCAATGTAATTAGCATGCCGAATATTACTTGGAATGTGAATTGGAACGAAATCGCCAATAGATAAGACCATTTTACAATTTGGGCCCAAGTTAGAAGCAGAGCCTAAGTTGTAAATTATCGATAGTCCATATCTCGGAAACTATAAGATATAATGCAATTTGGCAACCGGCAATGTAATTAGCATGCCGAATATTACTTGGAATGTGAATTGGAACGAAATCGCCAATAGATAAGACCATGTTACAATTTGGGCCCAAGTTAGAAGCAGAGCCTAAGGTGTAAATTATCGATAGTCCATATCTCGGAAACTATAAGAGATAATTCAATTTGGCAACCGGCAATGTAATTAGCATGCCGAATATTACTTGGAATGTGAATTGGAACGAAATCGCCAATAGATAAGACCATTTTACAATTTGGGCCCAAGTTAGAAGCAGAGCCTAAGTTGTAAATTATCGATAGTCCATATCTCGGAAACTATAAGATATAATGCAATTTGGCAACCGGCAATGTAATTAGCATGCCGAATATTACTTGGAATGTGAATTGGAACGAAATCGCCAATAGATAAGACCATTTTACAATTTGGGCCCAAGTTAAAAGCAGAGCCTAAGGTGTAAATTATCGATAGTCCATATCTCGGAAACTATAAGAGATAATGCAATTTGGCAAACGGCAATGTAATTAGCATGCCGAATATTACTTGGAATGTGAATTGGAACGAAATCGCCAATAGATAAGACCATTTTACAATTTGGGCCCAAGTTAGAAGCAGAGCCTAAGGTGTAAATTATCGATAGTCCATATCTCGGAAACTATAAGAGATAATTCAATTTGGCAACCGTCAATGTAATTAGCATGCCGGATATTACTTGGAATGTGAATTGGAACGAAATCGCCAATAGATAAGACCATTTTACAATTTGGGCCCAAGTTAGAAGCAGAGCCTAAGGTGTAAATTATCGATAGTCCATATCTCGGAAACTATAAGAGATAATGCAATTTGGCAACAGGCAATGTAATTAGCATGCCGAATATTACTTGGAATGTGAATTGGAACGAAATCGCCAATAGATAAGACCATTTTACAATTTGGGCCCAAGTTAGAAGCAGAGCCTAAGGTGTAAATTATTGATAGTCCATATCTCGGAAACTATAAGAGATAATGCAATTTGGCAACCGGCAATGTAATTAGCATGCCGAATATTACTTGGAATGTGAATTGGAACGAAATCGCCAATAGAGAAGACCATTTTACAATTTGGGCCCAAGTTAGAAGCAGAGCCTAAGGTGTAAATTATCGATAGTCCATATCTCGGAAACTATAAGAGATAATGTAATTTGGCAACCGGCAAAATAATTAGCATGCCGAATATTACTTGGAATGTGAATTGGAACGAAATCGCCAATAGATAAGACCATTTTACAATTTGGGCCCAAGTTAGAAGCAGAGCCTAAGGTGTAAATTATCGATAGTCCATATCTCGGAAACTATAAGAGGTAATGCAATTTGGCAACCGGCAATGTAATTAGCATGCCGAATATTACTTGGAATGTGAATTGGAACGAAATCGCCAATAGAGAAGACCATTTTACAATTTGGGCCCAAGTTAGAAGCAGAGCCTAAGGTGTAAATTATCGATAGTCCATATCTCGGAAACTATAAGAGATAATGCAATTTGGCAACCGGCAATGTAATTAGCATGCCGAATATTACTTGGAATGTGAATTGGAACGAAATCGCCAATAGATAAGACCATTTTACAATTTGGGCCCAAGTTAGAAGCAGAGCCTAAGGTGTAAATTATCGATAGTCCATATCTCGGAAACTATAAGAGATAATGCAATTTGGCAACCGGCAATGTAATTAGCATGCCGAATATTACTTGGAATGTGAATTGGAACGAAATCGCCAATAGATAAGACCATTTTACAATTTGGGCCCAAGTTAGAAGCAGAGCCTAAGGTGTAAATTATCGATAGTCCATATCTCGGAAACTATAAGAGATAATGCAATTTGGCAACCGGCAATGTAATTAGCATGCCGAATATTACTTGGAATGTGAATTGGAACGAAATCGCCAATAGATAAGACCATTTTACAATTTGGGCCCAAGTTAGAAGCAGAGCCTAAGGTGTAAATTATTGATAGTCCATATCTCGGAAACTATAAGAGATAATGCAATTTCGCAACCGGCGATGTAATTAGCATGCCGAATATTACTTGGAGTGTGAATTGGAACGAAATCGCCAATAGATAAGACCATTTTACAATTTGGGCCCAAGTTAGAAGCAGAGCCTAAGGTGTAAATTATCGATAGTCCATATCTCGGAAACTATAAGAGATAATGCAATTTGGCAACCGGCAATGTAATTAGCATGCCGAATATTACTTGGAATGTGAATTGGAACGAAATCGCCAATAGATAAGACCATTTTACAATTTGGGCCCAAGTTAGAAGCAGAGCCTAAGGTGTAAATTATCGATAGTCCATATCTCGGAAACTATAAGAGATAATGCAATTTGGCAACCGGCAATGTAATTAGCATGCCGAATATTACTTGGAATGTGAATTGGAACGAAATCGCCAATAGATAAGACCATTTTACAATTTGGGCCCAAGTTAGAAGCAGAGCCTAAGGTGTAAATTATCGATAGTCCATATCTCGGAAACTATAAGAGATAATGCAATTTGGCAACCGGCAATGTAATTAGCATGCCGAATATTACTTGGAATGTGAATTGGAACGAAATCGCCAATAGATAAGACCATTTTACAATTTGGGCCCAAGTTAGAAGCAGAGCCTAAGGTGTAAATTATCGATAGTCCATATCTCGGAAACTATAAGAGATAATGCAATTTGGCAACCGGCAATGTAATTAGCATGCCGAATATTACTTGGAATGTGAATTGGAACGAAATCGCCAATAGATAAGGCCATTTTACAATTTGGGCCCAAGTTAGAAGCAGAGCCTAAGGTGTAAATTATTGATAGTCCATATCTCGGAAACTATAAGAGATAATGCAATTTCGCAACCGGCAATATAATTAGCATGCCGAATATCATTTGGAATGTGAATTGGGACGAAATCGCCAATAGATAAGGCCATTTTACAATTTGGGCCCAAGTTAGAAGCAGAGCCTAAGGTGTAAATTATCGATAGTCCATATCTCGGAAACTATAAGAGATAATGCAATTTGGCAAACGGCAATGTAATTAGCATGCCGAATATTACTTGGAATGTGAATTGGAACGAAATCGCCAATAGATAAGACCATTTTACAATTTGGGCCCAAGTTAGAAGCAGAGCCTAAGATGTAAATTATCGATAGTCCATATCTCGGAAACTATAAGAGATAATGCAATTTGGCAACCGGCAATGTAATTAGCATGCCGAATATTACTTGGAATGTGAATTGGAACGAAATCGCCAATAGATAAGACCATTTTACAATTTGGGCCCAAGTTAGAAGCAGAGCCTAAGGTGTAAATTATCGATAGTCCATATCTCGGAAACTATAAGAGATAATTCAATTTGGCAACCGGCAATGTAATTAGCATGCCGGATATTATTTGGAATGTGAATTGGAACGAAATCGCCAATAGATAAGACCATGTTACAATTTGGGCCCAAGTTAGAA
This sequence comes from Rhynchophorus ferrugineus, assembly GCF_030347505.1. NCBI lineage: Eukaryota > Metazoa > Arthropoda > Insecta > Coleoptera > Curculionidae > Rhynchophorus > Rhynchophorus ferrugineus. The sequence goes on from NW_027472886.1 coordinate 165,881, forward strand.
GCAGAGCCTAAGGTGTAAATTATCGATAGTCCATATCTCGGAAACTATAAGAGATAATTCAATTTGGCAACCGGCAATGTAATTAGCATGCCGAATATTACTTGGAATGTGAATTGGAACGAAATCGCCAATAGATAAGACCATTTTACAATTTGGGCCCAAGTTAGAAGCAGAGCCTAAGTTGTAAATTATCGATAGTCCATATCTCGGAAACTAAAAGATATAATGCAATTTGGCAACCGGCAATGTAATTAGCATGCCGAATATTACTTGGAATGTGAATTGGAACGAAATCGCCAATAGATAAGACCATTTTACAATTTGGGCCCAAGTTAAAAGCAGAGCCTAAGGTGTAAATTATCGATAGTCCATATCTCGGAAACTATAAGAGATAATGCAATTTGGCAAACGGCAATGTAATTAGCATGCCGAATATTACTTGGAATGTGAATTGGAACGAAATCGCCAATAGATAAGACCATTTTACAATTTGGGCCCAAGTTAGAAGCAGAGCCTAAGGTGTAAATTATCGATAGTCCATATCTCGGAAACTATAAGAGATAATGCAATTTGACAACCGGCAATGTAATTAGCATGCCGAATATTACTTGGAATGTGAATTGGAACGAAATCGCCAATAGGTAAGACCATTTTACAATTTGGGCCCAAGTTAGAAGCAGAGCCTAAGGTGTAAATTATCGATAGTCCATATCTCGGAAACTATAAGAGATAATTCAATTTGGCAACAGGCAATGTAATTAGCATGCCGAATATTACTTGGAATGTGAATTGGAACGAAATCGCCAATAGATAAGACCATTTTACAATTTGGGCCCAAGTTAGAAGCAGAGCCTAAGGTGTAAATTATTGATAGTCCATATCTCGGAAACTATAAGAGATAATGCAATTTGGCAACCGGCAATGTAATTAGCATGCCGAATATTACTTGGAATGTGAATTGGAACGAAATCGCCAATAGAGAAGACCATTTTACAATTTGGGCCCAAGTTAGAAGCAGAGCCTAAGGTGTAAATTATCGATAGTCCATATCTCGGAAACTATAAGAGATAATGCAATTTGGCAACCGGCAAAGTAATTAGCATGCCGAATATTACTTGGAATGTGAATTGGAACGAAATCGCCAATAGATAAGACCATTTTACAATTTGGGCCCAAGTTAGAAGCAGAGCCTAAGTTGTAAATTATCGATAGTCCATATCTCGGAAACTAAAAGATATAATGCAATTTGGCAACCGGCAATGTAATTAGCATGCCGAATATTACTTGGAATGTGAATTGGAACGAAATCGCCAATAGATAAGACCATTTTACAATTTGGGCCCAAGTTAAAAGCAGAGCCTAAGGTGTAAATTATCGATAGTCCATATCTCGGAAACTATAAGAGATAATGCAATTTGGCAAACGGCAATGTAATTAGCATGCCGAATATTACTTGGAATGCGAATTGGAACGAAATCGCCAATAGATAAGACCATTTTACAATTTGGGCCCAAGTTAGAAGCAGAGCCTAAGGTGTAAATTATCGATAGTCCATATCTCGGAAACTATAAGAGATAATGCAATTTGACAACCGGCAATGTAATTAGCATGCCGAATATTACTTGGAATGTGAATTGGAACGAAATCGCCAATAGGTAAGACCATTTTACAATTTGGGCCCAAGTTAGAAGCAGAGCCTAAGGTGTAAATTATCGATAGTCCATATCTCGGAAACTATAAGAGATAATTCAATTTGGCAACAGGCAATGTAATTAGCATGCCGAATATTACTTGGAATGTGAATTGGAACGAAATCGCCAATAGATAAGACCATTTTACAATTTGGGCCCAAGTTAGAAGCAGAGCCTAAGGTGTAAATTATTGATAGTCCATATCTCGGAAACTATAAGAGATAATGCAATTTGGCAACCGGCAATGTAATTAGCATGCCGAATATTACTTGGAATGTGAATTGGAACGAAATCGCCAATAGAGAAGACCATTTTACAATTTGGGCCCAAGTTAGAAGCAGAGCCTAAGGTGTAAATTATCGATAGTCCATATCTCGGAAACTATAAGAGATAATGCAATTTGGCAACCGGCAAAGTAATTAGCATGCCGAATATTACTTGGAATGTGAATTGGAACGAAATCGCCAATAGATAAGACCATTTTACAATTTGGGCCCAAGTTAGAAGCAGAGCCTAAGGTGTAAATTATCGATAGTCCATATCTCGGAAACTATAAGAGGTAATGCAATTTGGCAACCGGCAATGTAATTAGCATGCCGAATATTACTTGGAATGTGAATTGGAACGAAATCGCCAATAGAGAAGACCATTTTACAATTTGGGCCCAAGTTAGAAGCAGAGCCTAAGGTGTAAATTATCGATAGTCCATATCTCGGAAACTATAAGAGATAATGCAATTTGGCAACCGGCAATGTAATTAGCATGCCGAATATTACTTGGAATGTGAATTGGAACGAAATCGCCAATAGATAAGACCATTTTACAATTTGGGCCCAAGTTAGAAGCAGAGCCTAAGGTGTAAATTATCGATAGTCCATATCTCGGAAACTATAAGAGATAATGCAATTTGGCAACCGGCAATGTAATTAGCATGCCGAATATTACTTGGAATGTGAATTGGAACGAAATCGCCAATAGATAAGACCATTTTACAATTTGGGCCCAAGTTAGAAGCAGAGCCTAAGGTGTAAATTATCGATAGTCCATATCTCGGAAACTATAAGAGATAATGCAATTTGGCAACCGGCAATGTAATTAGCATGCCGAATATTACTTGGAATGTGAATTGGAACGAAATCGCCAATAGATAAGACCATTTTACAATTTGGGCCCAAGTTAGAAGCAGAGCCTAAGGTGTAAATTATTGATAGTCCATATCTCGGAAACTATAAGAGATAATGCAATTTCGCAACCGGCGATGTAATTAGCATGCCGAATATTACTTGGAGTGTGAATTGGAACGAAATCGCCAATAGATAAGACCATTTTACAATTTGGGCCCAAGTTAGAAGCAGAGCCTAAGGTGTAAATTATCGATAGTCCATATCTCGGAAACTATAAGAGATAATGCAATTTGGCAACCGGCAATGTAATTAGCATGCCGAATATTACTTGGAATGTGAATTGGAACGAAATCGCCAATAGATAAGACCATTTTACAATTTGGGCCCAAGTTAGAAGCAGAGCCTAAGGTGTAAATTATCGATAGTCCATATCTCGGAAACTATAAGAGATAATGCAATTTGGCAACCGGCAATGTAATTAGCATGCCGAATATTACTTGGAATGTGAATTGGAACGAAATCGCCAATAGATAAGACCATTTTACAATTTGGGCCCAAGTTAGAAGCAGAGCCTAAGGTGTAAATTATCGATAGTCCATATCTCGGAAACTATAAGAGATAATGCAATTTGGCAACCGGCAATGTAATTAGCATGCCGAATATTACTTGGAATGTGAATTGGAACGAAATCGCCAATAGATAAGACCATTTTACAATTTGGGCCCAAGTTAGAAGCAGAGCCTAAGGTGTAAATTATCGATAGTCCATATCTCGGAAACTATAAGAGATAATGCAATTTGGCAACCGGCAATGTAATTAGCATGCCGAATATTACTTGGAATGTGAATTGGAACGAAATCGCCAATAGATAAGACCATTTTACAATTTGGGCCCAAGTTAGAAGCAGAGCCTAAGGTGTAAATTATCGATAGTCCATATCTCGGAAACTATAAGAGATAATGCAATTTCGCAACCGGCAATATAATTAGCATGCCGAATATCACTTGGAATGTGAATTGGGACGAAATCGCCAATAGATAAGGCCATTTTACAATTTGGGCCCAAGTTAGAAGCAGAGCCTAAGGTGTAAATTATCGATAGTCCATATCTCGGAAACTATAAGAGATAATGCAATTTGGCAACCGGCAATGTAATTAGCATGCCGAATATTACTTGGAGTGTGAATTGGAACGAAATCGCCAATAGATAAGACCATTTTACAATTTGGGCCCAAGTTAGAAGCAGAGCCTAAGGTGTAAATTATCGATAGTCCATATCTCGGAAACTATAAGAGATAATGCAATTTGGCAACCGGCAATGTAATTAGCATGCCGAATATTACTTGGAATGTGAATTGGAACGAAATCGCCAATAGATAAGACCATTTTACAATTTGGGCCCAAGTTAGAAGCAGAGCCTAAGGTGTAAATTATCGATAGTCCATATCTCGGAAACTATAAGAGATAATGCAATTTGGCAACCGGCAATGTAATTAGCATGCCGAATATTACTTGGAGTGTGAATTGGAACGAAATCGCCAATAGATAAGACCATTTTACAATTTGGGCCCAAGTTAGAAGCAGAGCCTAAGGTGTAAATTATCGATAGTCCATATCTCGGAAACTATAAGAGATAATGCAATTTGGCAACCGGCAAAGTAATTAGCATGCCGAATATTACTTGGAATGTGAATTGGAACGAAATCGCCAATAGATAAGACCATTTTACAATTTGGGCCCAAGTTAGAAGCAGAGCCTAAGGTGTAAATTATCGATAGTCCATATCTCGGAAACTATAAGAGGTAATGCAATTTGGCAACCGGCAATGTAATTAGCATGCCGAATATTACTTGGAATGTGAATTGGAACGAAATCGCCAATAGAGAAGACCATTTTACAATTTGGGCCCAAGTTAGAAGCAGAGCCTAAGGTGTAAATTATCGATAGTCCATATCTCGGAAACTATAAGAGATAATGCAATTTGGCAACCGGCAATGTAATTAGCATGCCGAATATTACTTGGAATGTGAATTGGAACGAAATCGCCAATAGATAAGACCATTTTACAATTTGGGCCCAAGTTAGAAGCAGAGCCTAAGGTGTAAATTATCGATAGTCCATATCTCGGAAACTATAAGAGATAATGCAATTTGGCAACCGGCAATGTAATTAGCATGCCGAATATTACTTGGAATGTGAATTGGAACGAAATCGCCAATAGATAAGACCATTTTACAATTTGGGCCCAAGTTAGAAGCAGAGCCTAAGGTGTAAATTATCGATAGTCCATATCTCGGAAACTATAAGAGATAATGCAATTTGGCAACCGGCAATGTAATTAGCATGCCGAATATTACTTGGAATGTGAATTGGAACGAAATCGCCAATAGATAAGACCATTTTACAATTTGGGCCCAAGTTAGAAGCAGAGCCTAAGGTGTAAATTATTGATAGTCCATATCTCGGAAACTATAAGAGATAATGCAATTTCGCAACCGGCGATGTAATTAGCATGCCGAATATTACTTGGAGTGTGAATTGGAACGAAATCGCCAATAGATAAGACCATTTTACAATTTGGGCCCAAGTTAGAAGCAGAGCCTAAGGTGTAAATTATCGATAGTCCATATCTCGGAAACTATAAGAGATAATGCAATTTGGCAACCGGCAATGTAATTAGCATGCCGAATATTACTTGGAATGTGAATTGGAACGAAATCGCCAATAGATAAGACCATTTTACAATTTGGGCCCAAGTTAGAAGCAGAGCCTAAGGTGTAAATTATCGATAGTCCATATCTCGGAAACTATAAGAGATAATGCAATTTGGCAACCGGCAATGTAATTAGCATGCCGAATATTACTTGGAATGTGAATTGGAACGAAATCGCCAATAGATAAGACCATTTTACAATTTGGGCCCAAGTTAGAAGCAGAGCCTAAGGTGTAAATTATCGATAGTCCATATCTCGGAAACTATAAGAGATAATGCAATTTGGCAACCGGCAATGTAATTAGCATGCCGAATATTACTTGGAATGTGAATTGGAACGAAATCGCCAATAGATAAGACCATTTTACAATTTGGGCCCAAGTTAGAAGCAGAGCCTAAGGTGTAAATTATCGATAGTCCATATCTCGGAAACTATAAGAGATAATGCAATTTGGCAACCGGCAATGTAATTAGCATGCCGAATATTACTTGGAATGTGAATTGGAACGAAATCGCCAATAGATAAGACCATTTTACAATTTGGGCCCAAGTTAGAAGCAGAGCCTAAGGTGTAAATTATCGATAGTCCATATCTCGGAAACTATAAGAGATAATGCAATTTCGCAACCGGCAATATAATTAGCATGCCGAATATCACTTGGAATGTGAATTGGGACGAAATCGCCAATAGATAAGGCCATTTTACAATTTGGGCCCAAGTTAGAAGCAGAGCCTAAGGTGTAAATTATCGATAGTCCATATCTCGGAAACTATAAGAGATAATGCAATTTGGCAACCGGCAATGTAATTAGCATGCCGAATATTACTTGGAGTGTGAATTGGAACGAAATCGCCAATAGATAAGACCATTTTACAATTTGGGCCCAAGTTAGAAGCAGAGCCTAAGGTGTAAATTATCGATAGTCCATATCTCGGAAACTATAAGAGATAATGCAATTTGGCAACCGGCAATGTAATTAGCATGCCGAATATTACTTGGAATGTGAATTGGAACGAAATCGCCAATAGATAAGACCATTTTACAATTTGGGCCCAAGTTAGAAGCAGAGCCTAAGGTGTAAATTATCGATAGTCCATATCTCGGAAACTATAAGAGATAATGCAATTTGGCAACCGGCAATGTAATTAGCATGCCGAATATTACTTGGAATGTGAATTGGAACGAAATCGCCAATAGATAAGACCATTTTACAATTTGGGCCCAAGTTAGAAGCAGAGCCTAAGGTGTAAATTATCGATAGTCCATATCTCGGAAACTATAAGAGATAATGCAATTTCGCAACCGGCAATATAATTAGCATGCCGAATATCACTTGGAATGTGAATTGGGACGAAATCGCCAATAGATAAGGCCATTTTACAATTTGGGCCCAAGTTAGAAGCAGAGCCTAAGGTGTAAATTATCGATAGTCCATATCTCGGAAACTATAAGAGATAATGCAATTTGGCAACCGGCAATGTAATTAGCATGCCGAATATTACTTGGAGTGTGAATTGGAACGAAATCGCCAATAGATAAGACCATTTTACAATTTGGGCCCAAGTTAGAAGCAGAGCCTAAGGTGTAAATTATCGATAGTCCATATCTCGGAAACTATAAGAGATAATGCAATTTGGCAACCGGCAATGTAATTAGCATGCCGAATATTACTTGGAATGTGAATTGGAACGAAATCGCCAATAGATAAGACCATTTTACAATTTGGGCCCAAGTTAGAAGCAGAGCCTAAGGTGTAAATTATCGATAGTCCATATCTCGGAAACTATAAGAGATAATGCAATTTGGCAACCGGCAATGTAATTAGCATGCCGAATATTACTTGGAATGTGAATTGGAACGAAATCGCCAATAGATAAGACCATTTTACAATTTGGGCCCAAGTTAGAAGCAGAGCCTAAGGTGTAAATTATCGATAGTCCATATCTCGGAAACTATAAGAGATAATGCAATTTGGCAACCGGCAATGTAATTAGCATGCCGAATATTACTTGGAATGTGAATTGGAACGAAATCGCCAATAGATAAGACCATTTTACAATTTGGGCCCAAGTTAGAAGCAGAGCCTAAGGTGTAAATTATCGATAGTCCATATCTCGGAAACTATAAGAGATAATGCAATTTGGCAACCGGCAATGTAATTAGCATGCCGAATATTACTTGGAATGTGAATTGGAACGAAATCGCCAATAGATAAGACCATTTTACAATTTGGGCCCAAGTTAGAAGCAGAGCCTAAGGTGTAAATTATTGATAGTCCATATCTCGGAAACTATAAGAGATAATGCAATTTCGCAACCGGCGATGTAATTAGCATGCCGAATATTACTTGGAGTGTGAATTGGAACGAAATCGCCAATAGATAAGACCATTTTACAATTTGGGCCCAAGTTAGAAGCAGAGCCTAAGGTGTAAATTATCGATAGTCCATATCTCGGAAACTATAAGAGATAATGCAATTTGGCAACCGGCAATGTAATTAGCATGCCGAATATTACTTGGAATGTGAATTGGAACGAAATCGCCAATAGATAAGACCATTTTACAATTTGGGCCCAAGTTAGAAGCAGAGCCTAAGGTGTAAATTATCGATAGTCCATATCTCGGAAACTATAAGAGATAATGCAATTTGGCAACCGGCAATGTAATTAGCATGCCGAATATTACTTGGAATGTGAATTGGAACGAAATCGCCAATAGATAAGACCATTTTACAATTTGGGCCCAAGTTAGAAGCAGAGCCTAAGGTGTAAATTATCGATAGTCCATATCTCGGAAACTATAAGAGATAATGCAATTTGGCAACCGGCAATGTAATTAGCATGCCGAATATTACTTGGAATGTGAATTGGAACGAAATCGCCAATAGATAAGACCATTTTACAATTTGGGCCCAAGTTAGAAGCAGAGCCTAAGGTGTAAATTATCGATAGTCCATATCTCGGAAACTATAAGAGATAATGCAATTTGGCAACCGGCAATGTAATTAGCATGCCGAATATTACTTGGAATGTGAATTGGAACGAAATCGCCAATAGATAAGACCATTTTACAATTTGGGCCCAAGTTAGAAGCAGAGCCTAAGGTGTAAATTATCGATAGTCCATATCTCGGAAACTATAAGAGATAATGCAATTTCGCAACCGGCAATATAATTAGCATGCCGAATATCACTTGGAATGTGAATTGGGACGAAATCGCCAATAGATAAGGCCATTTTACAATTTGGGCCCAAGTTAGAAGCAGAGCCTAAGGTGTAAATTATCGATAGTCCATATCTCGGAAACTATAAGAGATAATGCAATTTGGCAACCGGCAATGTAATTAGCATGCCGAATATTACTTGGAGTGTGAATTGGAACGAAATCGCCAATAGATAAGACCATTTTACAATTTGGGCCCAAGTTAGAAGCAGAGCCTAAGGTGTAAATTATCGATAGTCCATATCTCGGAAACTATAAGAGATAATGCAATTTGGCAACCGGCAATGTAATTAGCATGCCGAATATTACTTGGAATGTGAATTGGAACGAAATCGCCAATAGATAAGACCATTTTACAATTTGGGCCCAAGTTAGAAGCAGAGCCTAAGGTGTAAATTATCGATAGTCCATATCTCGGAAACTATAAGAGATAATGCAATTTGGCAACCGGCAATGTAATTAGCATGCCGAATATTACTTGGAATGTGAATTGGAACGAAATCGCCAATAGATAAGACCATTTTACAATTTGGGCCCAAGTTAGAAGCAGAGCCTAAGGTGTAAATTATCGATAGTCCATATCTCGGAAACTATAAGAGATAATGCAATTTCGCAACCGGCAATATAATTAGCATGCCGAATATCACTTGGAATGTGAATTGGGACGAAATCGCCAATAGATAAGGCCATTTTACAATTTGGGCCCAAGTTAGAAGCAGAGCCTAAGGTGTAAATTATCGATAGTCCATATCTCGGAAACTATAAGAGATAATGCAATTTGGCAACCGGCAATGTAATTAGCATGCCGAATATTACTTGGAGTGTGAATTGGAACGAAATCGCCAATAGATAAGACCATTTTACAATTTGGGCCCAAGTTAGAAGCAGAGCCTAAGGTGTAAATTATCGATAGTCCATATCTCGGAAACTATAAGAGATAATGCAATTTGGCAACCGGCAATGTAATTAGCATGCCGAATATTACTTGGAATGTGAATTGGAACGAAATCGCCAATAGATAAGACCATTTTACAATTTGGGCCCAAGTTAGAAGCAGAGCCTAAGGTGTAAATTATCGATAGTCCATATCTCGGAAACTATAAGAGATAATGCAATTTGGCAACCGGCAATGTAATTAGCATGCCGAATATTACTTGGAATGTGAATTGGAACGAAATCGCCAATAGATAAGACCATTTTACAATTTGGGCCCAAGTTAGAAGCAGAGCCTAAGGTGTAAATTATCGATAGTCCATATCTCGGAAACTATAAGACATAATGCAATTTGGCAACCGGCAATGTAATTAGCATGCCGAATATTACTTGGAATGTGAATTGGAACGAAATCGCCAATAGATAAGACCATTTTACAATTTGGGCCCAAGTTAGAAGCAGAGCCTAAGGTGTAAATTATCGATAGTCCATATCTCGGAAACTATAAGAGATAATGCAATTTGGCAACCGGCAATGTAATTAGCATGCCGAATATTACTTGGAATGTGAATTGGAACGAAATCGCCAATAGATAAGGCCATTTTACAATTTGGGCCCAAGTTAGAAGCAGAGCCTAAGGTGTAAATTATTGATAGTCCATATCTCGGAAACTATAAGAGATAATGCAATTTCGCAACCGGCAATATAATTAGCATGCCGAATATCATTTGGAATGTGAATTGGGACGAAATCGCCAATAGATAAGGCCATTTTACAATTTGGGCCCAAGTTAGAAGCAGAGCCTAAGGTGTAAATTATCGATAGTCCATATCTCGGAAACTATAAGAGATAATGCAATTTGGCAAACGGCAATGTAATTAGCATGCCGAATATTACTTGGAATGTGAATTGGAACGAAATCGCCAATAGATAAGACCATTTTACAATTTGGGCCCAAGTTAGAAGCAGAGCCTAAGATGTAAATTATCGATAGTCCATATCTCGGAAACTATAAGAGATAATGCAATTTGGCAACCGGCAATGTAATTAGCATGCCGAATATTACTTGGAATGTGAATTGGAACGAAATCGCCAATAGATAAGACCATTTTACAATTTGGGCCCAAGTTAGAGGCAGAGCCTAAGGTGTAAATTATCGATAGTCCATATCTCGGAAACTATAAGAGATAATTCAATTTGGCAACCGGCAATGTAATTAGCATGCCGGATATTATTTGGAATGTGAATTGGAACGAAATCGCCAATAGATAAGACCATGTTACAATTTGGGCCCAAGTTAGAAGCAGAGCCTAAGGTGTAAATTATCGATAGTCCATATCTCGGAAACTATAAGAGATAATTCAATTTGGCAACCGGCAATGTAATTAGCATGCCGAATATTACTTGGAATGTGAATTGGAACGAAATCGCCAATAGATAAGACCATTTTACAATTTGGGCCCAAGTTAGAAGCAGAGCCTAAGTTGTAAATTATCGATAGTCCATATCTCGGAAACTAAAAGATATAATGCAATTTGGCAACCGGCAATGTAATTAGCATGCCGAATATTACTTGGAATGTGAATTGGAACGAAATCGCCAATAGATAAGACCATTTTACAATTTGGGCCCAAGTTAAAAGCAGAGCCTAAGGTGTAAATTATCGATAGTCCATATCTCGGAAACTATAAGAGATAATGCAATTTGGCAAACGGCAATGTAATTAGCATGCCGAATATTACTTGGAATGTGAATTGGAACGAAATCGCCAATAGATAAGACCATTTTACAATTTGGGCCCAAGTTAGAAGCAGAGCCTAAGGTGTAAATTATCGATAGTCCATATCTCGGAAACTTAAGAGATAATGCAATTTGACAACCGGCAATGTAATTAGCATGCCGAATATTAATTGGAATGTGAATTGGAACGAAATCGCCAATAGATAAGACCATTTTACAATTTGGGCCCAAGTTAGAAGCAGAGCCTAAGGTGTAAATTATCGATAATCCATATCTCGGAAACTATAAGAGATAATGCAATTTGGCAACCGGCAATGTAATTAGCATGCCGAATATTACTTGGAATGTGAATTGGAACGAAATCGCCAATAGGTAAGACCATTTTACAATTTGGGCCCAAGTTAGAAGCAGAGCCTAAGGTGTAAATTATCGATAGTCCATATCTCGGAAACTATAAGAGATAATTCAATTTGGCAACAGGCAATGTAATTAGCATGCCGAATATTACTTGGAATGTGAATTGGAACGAAATCGCCAATAGATAAGACCATTTTACAATTTGGGCCCAAGTTAGAAGCAGAGCCTAAGGTGTAAATTATTGATAGTCCATATCTCGGAAACTATAAGAGATAATGCAATTTGGCAACCGGCAATGTAATTAGCATGCCGAATATTACTTGGAATGTGAATTGGAACGAAATCGCCAATAGAGAAGACCATTTTACAATTTGGGCCCAAGTTAGAAGCAGAGCCTAAGGTGTAAATTATCGATAGTCCATATCTCGGAAACTATAAGAGGTAATGCAATTTGGCAACCGGCAAAGTAATTAGCATGCCGAATATTACTTGGAATGTGAATTGGAACGAAATCGCCAATAGATAAGACCATTTTACAATTTGGGCCCAAGTTAGAAGCAGAGCCTAAGGTGTAAATTATCGATAGTCCATATCTCGGAAACTATAAGAGGTAATGCAATTTGGCAACCGGCAATGTAATTAGCATGCCGAATATTACTTGGAATGTGAATTGGAACGAAATCGCCAATAGAGAAGACCATTTTACAATTTGGGCCCAAGTTAGAAGCAGAGCCTAAGGTGTAAATTATCGATAGTCCATATCTCGGAAACTATAAGAGATAATGCAATTTGGCAACCGGCAATGTAATTAGCATGCCGAATATTACTTGGAATGTGAATTGGAACGAAATCGCCAATAGATAAGACCATTTTACAATTTGGGCCCAAGTTAGAAGCAGAGCCTAAGGTGTAAATTATCGATAGTCCATATCTCGGAAACTATAAGAGATAATGCAATTTGGCAACCGGCAATGTAATTAGCATGCCGAATATTACTTGGAATGTGAATTGGAACGAAATCGCCAATAGATAAGACCATTTTACAATTTGGGCCCAAGTTAGAAGCAGAGCCTAAGGTGTAAATTATCGATAGTCCATATCTCGGAAACTATAAGAGATAATGCAATTTGGCAACCGGCAATGTAATTAGCATGCCGAATATTACTTGGAATGTGAATTGGAACGAAATCGCCAATAGATAAGACCATTTTACAATTTGGGCCCAAGTTAGAAGCAGAGCCTAAGGTGTAAATTATTGATAGTCCATATCTCGGAAACTATAAGAGATAATGCAATTTCGCAACCGGCGATGTAATTAGCATGCCGAATATTACTTGGAGTGTGAATTGGAACGAAATCGCCAATAGATAAGACCATTTTACAATTTGGGCCCAAGTTAGAAGCAGAGCCTAAGGTGTAAATTATCGATAGTCCATATCTCGGAAACTATAAGAGATAATGCAATTTGGCAACCGGCAATGTAATTAGCATGCCGAATATTACTTGGAATGTGAATTGGAACGAAATCGCCAATAGATAAGACCATTTTACAATTTGGGCCCAAGTTAGAAGCAGAGCCTAAGGTGTAAATTATCGATAGTCCATATCTCGGAAACTATAAGAGATAATGCAATTTGGCAACCGGCAATGTAATTAGCATGCCGAATATTACTTGGAATGTGAATTGGAACGAAATCGCCAATAGATAAGACCATTTTACAATTTGGGCCCAAGTTAGAAGCAGAGCCTAAGGTGTAAATTATCGATAGTCCATATCTCGGAAACTATAAGAGATAATGCAATTTGGCAACCGGCAATGTAATTAGCATGCCGAATATTACTTGGAATGTGAATTGGAACGAAATCGCCAATAGATAAGACCATTTTACAATTTGGGCCCAAGTTAGAAGCAGAGCCTAAGGTGTAAATTATCGATAGTCCATATCTCGGAAACTATAAGAGATAATGCAATTTGGCAACCGGCAATGTAATTAGCATGCCGAATATTACTTGGAATGTGAATTGGAACGAAATCGCCAATAGATAAGGCCATTTTACAATTTGGGCCCAAGTTAGAAGCAGAGCCTAAGGTGTAAATTATTGATAATCCATATCTCGGAAACTATAAGAGATAATGCAATTTCGCAACCGGCAATATAATTAGCATGCCGAATATCACTTGGAATGTGAATTGGGACGAAATCGCCAATAGATAAGGCCATTTTACAATTTGGGCCCAAGTTAGAAGCAGAGCCTAAGGTGTAAATTATCGATAGTCCATATCTCGGAAACTATAAGAGATAATGCAATTTGGCAACCGGCAATGTAATTAGCATGCCGAATATTACTTGGAATGTGAATTGGAACGAAATCGCCAATAGATAAGACCATTTTACAATTTGGGCCCAAGTTAGAAGCAGAGCCTAAATTGTAAATTATTGATAGTCCATATCTCGGAAACTATAAGAGATAATGCAATTTGGCAACCGGCAATGTAATTAGCATGCCGAATATTACTTGGAATGTGAATTGGAACGAAATCGCCAATAGAGAAGACCATTTTACAATTTGGGCCCAAGTTAGAAGCAGAGCCTAAGGTGTAAATTATCGATAGTCCATATCTCGGAAACTATAAGAGATAATGCAATTTGGCAACCGGCAAAGTAATTAGCATGCCGAATATTACTTGGAATGTGAATTGGAACGAAATCGCCAATAGATAAGACCATTTAACAATTTGGGCCCAAGTTAGAAGCAGAGCCTAAGGTGTAAATTATCGATAGTCCATATCTCGGAAACTATAAGAGGTAATGCAATTTGGCAACCGGCAATGTAATTAGCATGCCGAATATTACTTGGAATGTGAATTGGAACGAAATCGCCAATAGAGAAGACCATTTTACAATTTGGGCCCAAGTTAGAAGCAGAGCCTAAGGTGTAAATTATCGATAGTCCATATCTCGGAAACTATAAGAGATAATGCAATTTGGCAACCGGCAATGTAATTAGCATGCCGAATATTACTTGGAATGTGAATTGGAACGAAATCGCCAATAGATAAGACCATTTTACAATTTGGGCCCAAGTTAGAAGCAGAGCCTAAGGTGTAAATTATCGATAGTCCATATCTCGGAAACTATAAGAGATAATGCAATTTGGCAACCGGCAATGTAATTAGCATGCCGAATATTACTTGGAATGTGAATTGGAACGAAATCGCCAATAGATAAGACCATTTTACAATTTGGGCCCAAGTTAGAAGCAGAGCCTAAGGTGTAAATTATCGATAGTCCATATCTCGGAAACTATAAGAGATAATGCAATTTGGCAACCGGCAATGTAATTAGCATGCCGAATATTACTTGGAATGTGAATTGGAACGAAATCGCCAATAGATAAGACCATTTTACAATTTGGGCCCAAGTTAGAAGCAGAGCCTAAGGTGTAAATTATCGATAGTCCATATCTCGGAAACTATAAGAGATAATGCAATTTGGCAACCGGCAATGTAATTAGCATGCCGAATATTACTTGGAATGTGAATTGGAACGAAATCGCCAATAGATAAGACCATTTTACAATTTGGGCCCAAGTTAGAAGCAGAGCCTAAATTGTAAATTATTGATAGTCCATATCTCGGAAACTATAAGAGATAATGCAATTTGGCAACCGGCAATGTAATTAGCATGCCGAATATTACTTGGAATGTGAATTGGAACGAAATCGCCAATAGAGAAGACCATTTTACAATTTGGGCCCAAGTTAGAAGCAGAGCCTAAGGTGTAAATTATCGATAGTCCATATCTCGGAAACTATAAGAGATAATGCAATTTGGCAACCGGCAAAGTAATTAGCATGCCGAATATTACTTGGAATGTGAATTGGAACGAAATCGCCAATAGATAAGACCATTTAACAATTTGGGCCCAAGTTAGAAGCAGAGCCTAAGGTGTAAATTATCGATAGTCCATATCTCGGAAACTATAAGAGGTAATGCAATTTGGCAACCGGCAATGTAATTAGCATGCCGAATATTACTTGGAATGTGAATTGGAACGAAATCGCCAATAGAGAAGACCATTTTACAATTTGGGCCCAAGTTAGAAGCAGAGCCTAAGGTGTAAATTATCGATAGTCCATATCTCGGAAACTATAAGAGATAATGCAATTTGGCAACCGGCAATGTAATTAGCATGCCGAATATTACTTGGAATGTGAATTGGAACGAAATCGCCAATAGATAAGACCATTTTACAATTTGGGCCCAAGTTAGAAGCAGAGCCTAAGGTGTAAATTATCGATAGTCCATATCTCGGAAACTATAAGAGATAATGCAATTTGGCAACCGGCAATGTAATTAGCATGCCGAATATTACTTGGAATGTGAATTGGAACGAAATCGCCAATAGATAAGACCATTTTACAATTTGGGCCCAAGTTAGAAGCAGAGCCTAAGGTGTAAATTATCGATAGTCCATATCTCGGAAACTATAAGAGATAATGCAATTTGGCAACCGGCAATGTAATTAGCATGCCGAATATTACTTGGAATGTGAATTGGAACGAAATCGCCAATAGATAAGACCATTTTACAATTTGGGCCCAAGTTAGAAGCAGAGCCTAAGGTGTAAATTATCGATAGTCCATATCTCGGAAACTATAAGAGATAATGCAATTTGGCAACCGGCAATGTAATTAGCATGCCGAATATTACTTGGAATGTGAATTGGAACGAAATCGCCAATAGATAAGACCATTTTACAATTTGGGCCCAAGTTAGAAGCAGAGCCTAAGGTGTAAATTATCGATAGTCCATATCTCGGAAACTATAAGAGATAATGCAATTTGGCAACCGGCAATGTAATTAGCATGCCGAATATTACTTGGAATGTGAATTGGAACGAAATCGCCAATAGATAAGACCATTTTACAATTTGGGCCCAAGTTAGAAGCAGAGCCTAAGGTGTAAATTATCGATAGTCCATATCTCGGAAACTATAAGAGATAATGCAATTTGGCAACCGGCAATGTAATTAGCATGCCGAATATTACTTGGAATGTGAATTGGAACGAAATCGCCAATAGATAAGGCCATTTTACAATTTGGGCCCAAGTTAGAAGCAGAGCCTAAGGTGTAAATTATTGATAATCCATATCTCGGAAACTATAAGAGATAATGCAATTTCGCAACCGGCAATATAATTAGCATGCCGAATATCACTTGGAATGTGAATTGGGACGAAATCGCCAATAGATAAGGCCATTTTACAATTTGGGCCCAAGTTAGAAGCAGAGCCTAAGGTGTAAATTATCGATAGTCCATATCTCGGAAACTATAAGAGATAATGCAATTTGGCAACCGGCAATGTAATTAGCATGCCGAATATTACTTGGAATGTGAATTGGAACGAAATCGCCAATAGATAAGACCATTTTACAATTTGGGCCCAAGTTAGAAGCAGAGCCTAAATTGTAAATTATTGATAGTCCATATCTCGGAAACTATAAGAGATAATGCAATTTGGCAACCGGCAATGTAATTAGCATGCCGAATATTACTTGGAATGTGAATTGGAACGAAATCGCCAATAGAGAAGACCATTTTACAATTTGGGCCCAAGTTAGAAGCAGAGCCTAAGGTGTAAATTATCGATAGTCCATATCTCGGAAACTATAAGAGATAATGCAATTTGGCAACCGGCAAAGTAATTAGCATGCCGAATATTACTTGGAATGTGAATTGGAACGAAATCGCCAATAGATAAGACCATTTTACAATTTGGGCCCAAGTTAGAAGCAGAGCCTAAGGTGTAAATTATCGATAGTCCATATCTCGGAAACTATAAGAGGTAATGCAATTTGGCAACCGGCAATGTAATTAGCATGCCGAATATTACTTGGAATGTGAATTGGAACGAAATCGCCAATAGAGAAGACCATTTTACAATTTGGGCCCAAGTTAGAAGCAGAGCCTAAGGTGTAAATTATCGATAGTCCATATCTCGGAAACTATAAGAGATAATGCAATTTGGCAACCGGCAATGTAATTAGCATGCCGAATATTACTTGGAATGTGAATTGGAACGAAATCGCCAATAGATAAGACCATTTTACAATTTGGGCCCAAGTTAGAAGCAGAGCCTAAGGTGTAAATTATCGATAGTCCATATCTCGGAAACTATAAGAGATAATGCAATTTGGCAACCGGCAATGTAATTAGCATGCCGAATATTACTTGGAATGTGAATTGGAACGAAATCGCCAATAGATAAGACCATTTTACAATTTGGGCCCAAGTTAGAAGCAGAGCCTAAGGTGTAAATTATCGATAGTCCATATCTCGGAAACTATAAGAGATAATGCAATTTGGCAACCGGCAATGTAATTAGCATGCCGAATATTACTTGGAATGTGAATTGGAACGAAATCGCCAATAGATAAGACCATTTTACAATTTGGGCCCAAGTTAGAAGCAGAGCCTAAGGTGTAAATTATCGATAGTCCATATTTCGGAAACTATAAGAGATAATGCAATTTGGCAACCGGCAATGTAATTAACATGCCTAATATTACTTGGAATGTGAATTGGAACGAAATCGCCAATAGATAAGACCATTTTACAATTTGGGCCCAAGTTAGAAGCAGAGCCTAAGGTGTAAATTATCGATAGTCCATATCTCGGAAACTATAAGAGATAATGCAATTTGGCAACCGGCAATGTAATTAGCATGCCGAATATTACTTGGAATGTGAATTGGAACGAAATCGCCAATAGATAAGACCATTTTACAATTTGGGCCCAAGTTAGAAGCAGAGCCTAAGGTGTAAATTATTGATAGTCCATATCTCGGAAACTATAAGAGATAATGCAATTTCGCAACCGGCGATGTAATTAGCATGCCGAATATTACTTGGAGTGTGAATTGGAACGAAATCGCCAATAGATAAGACCATTTTACAATTTGGGCCCAAGTTAGAAGCAGAGCCTAAGGTGTAAATTATCGATAGTCCATATCTCGGAAACTATAAGAGATAATGCAATTTGGCAACCGGCAATGTAATTAGCATGCCGAATATTACTTGGAATGTGAATTGGAACGAAATCGCCAATAGATAAGACCATTTTACAATTTGGGCCCAAGTTAGAAGCAGAGCCTAAGGTGTAAATTATCGATAGTCCATATCTCGGAAACTATAAGAGATAATGCAATTTGGCAACCGGCAATGTAATTAGCATGCCGAATATTACTTGGAATGTGAATTGGAACGAAATCGCCAATAGATAAGACCATTTTACAATTTGGGCCCAAGTTAGAAGCAGAGCCTAAGGTGTAAATTATCGATAGTCCATATCTCGGAAACTATAAGAGATAATGCAATTTGGCAACCGGCAATGTAATTAGCATGCCGAATATTACTTGGAATGTGAATTGGAACGAAATCGCCAATAGATAAGACCATTTTACAATTTGGGCCCAAGTTAGAAGCAGAGCCTAAGGTGTAAATTATCGATAGTCCATATCTCGGAAACTATAAGAGATAATGCAATTTGGCAACCGGCAATGTAATTAGCATGCCGAATATTACTTGGAATGTGAATTGGAACGAAATCGCCAATAGATAAGGCCATTTTACAATTTGGGCCCAAGTTAGAAGCAGAGCCTAAGGTGTAAATTATTGATAGTCCATATCTCGGAAACTATAAGAGATAATGCAATTTCGCAACCGGCAATATAATTAGCATGCCGAATATCACTTGGAATGTGAATTGGGACGAAATCGCCAATAGATAAGGCCATTTTACAATTTGGGCCCAAGTTAGAAGCAGAGCCTAAGGTGTAAATTATCGATAGTCCATATCTCGGAAACTATAAGAGATAATGCAATTTGGCAACCGGCAATGTAATTAGCATGCCGAATATTACTTGGAATGTGAATTGGAACGAAATCGCCAATAGATAAGACCATTTTACAATTTGGGCCCAAGTTAGAAGCAGAGCCTAAGATGTAAATTATCGATAGTCCATATCTCGGAAACTATAAGAGATAATGCAATTTGGCAACCGGCAATGTAATTAGCATGCCGAATATTACTTGGAATGTGAATTGGAACGAAATCGCCAATAGATAAGACCATTTTACAATTTGGGCCCAAGTTAGAAGCAGAGCCTAAGGTGTAAATTATCGATAGTCCATATCTCGGAAACTATAAGAGATAATTCAATTTGGCAACCGGCAATGTAATTAGCATGCCGGATATTATTTGGAATGTGAATTGGAACGAAATCGCCAATAGATAAGACCATTTTACAATTTGGGCCCAAGTTAGAAGCAGAGCCTAAGGTGTAAATTATCGATAGTCCATATCTCGGAAACTATAAGAGATAATGCAATTTGGCAACCGGCAATGTAATTAGCATGCCGAATATTACTTGGAATGTGAATTGGAACGAAATCGCCAATAGATAAGACGATTTTACAATTTGGGCCCAAGTTAGAAGCAGAGCCTAAGATGTAAATTATCGATAGTCCATATCTCGGAAACTATAAGAGATAATGCAATTTGGCAACCGGCAATGTAATTAGCATGCCGAATATTACTTGGAATGTGAATTGGAACGAAATCGCCAATAGATAAGACCATTTTACAATTTGGGCCCAAGTTAGAAGCAGAGCCTAAGGTGTAAATTATCGATAGTCCATATCTCGGAAACTATAAGAGATAATGCAATTTGGCAACCGGCAATGTAATTAGCATGCCGAATATTACTTGGAATGTGAATTGGAACGAAATCGCCAATAGGTAAGACCATTTTACAATTTGGGCCCAAGTTAGAAGCAGAGCCTAAGGTGTAAATTATCGATAGTCCATATCTCGGAAACTATAAGAGATAATGCAATTTGGCAACCGGTAATGTAATTAGCATGCCGAATATTACTTGGAATGTGAATTGGAACGAAAACGCCAATAGATAAGGCCATTTTACAATTTGGGCCCAAGTTAGAAGCAGAGCCTAAGGTGTAAATTATCGATAGTCCATATCTCGGAAACTATAAGAGATAATGCAATTTGGCAACCGGCAATGTAATTAGCATGCCGAATATTACTTGGAATGTGAATTGGAACGAAATCGCCAATAGATAAGACCATTTTACAATTTGGGCCCAAGTTAGAAGCAGAGCCTAAGGTGTAAATTATCGATAGTCCATATCTCGGAAACTATAAGAGATAATGCAATTTGGCAACCGGCAATGTAATTAGCATGCCGAAAATTACTTGGAATGTGAATTGGAACGAAATCGCCAATAGATAAGACCATTTTACAATTTGGGCCCAAGTTAGAAGCAGAGCCTAAGGTGTAAATTATTGATAGTCCATATCTCGGAAACTATAAGAGTTAATGCAATTTCGCAACCGGCAATGTAATTAGCATGCCGAATATCACTTGGAATGTGAATTGGGACGAAATCGCCAATAGATAAGACCATTTTACAATTTGGGCCCAAGTTAGAAGCAGAGCCTAAGGTGTAAATTATCGATAGTCCATATCTCGGAAACTATAAGAGATAATGCAATTTGGCAACCGGCAATGTAATTAGCATGCCGAATATTACTTGGAATGTGAATTGGAACGAAATCGCCAATAGATAAGACCATTTTACAATTTGGGCCCAAGTTAGAAGCAGAGCCTAAGATGTAAATTATCGATAGTCCATATCTCGGAAACTATAAGAGATAATGCAATTTGGCAACCGGCAATGTAATTAGCATGCCGAATATTACTTGGAATGTGAATTGGAACGAAATCGCCAATAGATAAGACCATTTTACAATTTGGGCCCAAGTTAGAAGCAGAGCCTAAGGTGTAAATTATCGATAGTCCATATCTCGGAAACTATAAGAGATAATGCAATTTGGCAACCGGCAATGTAATTAGCATGCCGGATATTACTTGGAATGTGAATTGGAACGAAATCGCCAATAGATAAGACCATTTTACAATTTGGGCCCAAGTTAGAAGCAGAGCCTAAGGTGTAAATTATCGATAGTCCATATCTCGGAAACTATAAGAGATAATGCAATTTGGCAACCGGCAATGTAATTAGCATGCCGAATATTACTTGGAATGTGAATTGGAACGAAATCGCCAATAGATAAGACCATTTTACAATTTGGGCCCAAGTTAGAAGCAGAGCCTAAGATGTAAATTATCGATAGTCCATATCTCGGAAACTATAAGAGATAATGCAATTTGGCAACCGGCAATGTAATTAGCATGCCGAATATTACTTGGAATGTGAATTGGAACGAAATCGCCAATAGATAAGACCATTTTACAATTTGGGCCCAAGTTAGAA